>NC_037681.1:17942455-18168384 GCF_003255815.1 Theropithecus gelada | reverse complement strand
CGCCCGCCCCACCGGCTCCGCCTCCGCCGCTGGAGCGCCCGCCCCGCCCCGCCGGGCCGCCCCGACCCCGCCAGCCATTGGCCGCCCGCCGCCGGCCCCGCGCCCCGCGCCCCGCGCCCCGCCAGTGGCCCGCGCGACTGTCACTTAGGGGCGCCGCCGCGCAGCCTGCTTCGCGTTCGGGAGGCCGGCCCGGCCAGCGGGGTCCCGGCGAGGTCCGGAGCGGAGCCGCGGTCTCGGGTCCCCGGTCTGGGCGCCGGCCTGCTCCCCGCCGCCGCATCTGGCTGGAACCTCCCGGCGCGTGCAGGGGCCGCTCCGGCGGCCAACAAAGGCCCTCGGCCTGCGCCTCGCGCGCGACCCGACCACCCGGGCTGCCCCAGCTCCCAGCCTGCCTCGACCCGGCCCCTTCCCAGCGGCGCGCCCCGCTCCCGACCGCCCAGACTGGGCGGCCTCCCCGGGGACAGGCCCCGGGCCCAGCCCCGCAGGAGCTCCTGAGGCCCCACGGACGGTGGCGACAGCCCCAACTTCCCGGTGAGAACCCCGCGAATCGGCCCGAAGGGCTGACTTCAGCAACGGGGAAGAAGAAAAACAACTAGGGTTTCAACGCACATCGTTGGGTGCTGATGCCCCTGATTTTCCACCATGCCCCGTTCTCCTGAACCCCATGTCCTTGTCTGCCACCGTTTCACAAGGTTAGAGATTGACTTAAAAGGCAAAAAATTGACTCATTTGTAGAAAGCCTGGGTGGTCTGCCCCTGTTTTTCATAGGATGCCTGGGACTTGTGCTAACAGTAACTACCCCTGGGCACATCCTCTTTTGAATACTTAACCAACCGTATAGCAGGTATGGGTGTTAGATCGTTCGTTGCACATCTCATGTTTTAGAGTTATTCTCCATTTTTCATAAGAGGAAACTCTGAGAGGTGAAAGGACTTGCCCAAGGTCACACCGCAGGTAACGGTTCAAAAACAAGGGATGTGTTAACTTTATTGCTGCAATAATCCTTACAGCAATCCTCCCGGGTAACATGTGAGGGAATTGAGGGGCCAAAGATCAAGAAGGAAGCCTTGTCCCTGTCAAGCTCCCAAAGGAATAAGTAGATTCTTTTCAGAAAACAGTGCTTTCAATAACTGAAAACTCTAAAAGGCATCAGTCAGAACGGGGGCCCCTCCCCACCTCCGATATATTCCTTTATTTTTATCTCAAGATAACAACAATTAATAATCAGCTAGAACGTGCATGGAGTTATCAGCTTTCCCATGGTGAGGTTTCTCCATGACGGCTAATTTAAAACCTCAGGAAGAAACACGTGACATCCCTGCTGCCATGGCCTCTTACTCCTTTAGGGGAGAACCATACCAAAAGATCTGTCCACTGCCCAGCGCTGTGGACACAACTTAGGGGATCACAGCCATGGTATCCAATGCCAGCTCTTCTCTCTACTTTGGGTGTTTTCTCTCTACTTCCAGTTTGGCTGTGTCCTCACCCAAATCTCATCTCGAATTGTAAATCCCACAATTCCCATGTGTCCTGTGGGGGGACCCTGGTGGGAGGTAATTGAATCATGGGGAAGGTCTTTCCCGTGCTGTTCTCGTGATAGTGAATACGTCTCACAAAATCTGATGGTTTTAAAAAAGAGAGTTTTGCTGCACCGATTCTCTCTCTTTGCCTGCCGCCGTTCATGTAAGAAGTGACTTGTTCCTCCTTGCCTTCCGCCACGATTGTGAGGCCTCGCCGGCCGTGTGGAACTGTAACTCCATTGAACCTCCTCTGTACATTGCCCAGTCTTGGGTATGTCTTTATCAGCGGCATGAAAACGGACACACACGTTGGGGACCTGAAAGCCAGGTTTCCTGTATTCCATGACAAAGCCATTGCCAAGTAGCAAGCTGGCAATTTGATTCATGACCAGATGTGTAAACAGAGGTAAAGACTGAGACCATTCCAAGGTAAAGCTTTTAATACGTTGTTGGCTATAACTTGCCTAAAATATCTCCTAGGAATAGATGATTCTAGGCCTTGCTGTTACGGTGCTCTTAATGACAGACAAGCACGCTACTTCTTACAGAGGAAGAAATACTGCCGTTTGATACCTCGTGATCCGCCCGTCTCGGCCTCCCAAAGTGCTGGGATTACAGGCTTGAGCCACCGCGCCCGGCCTCCCCAAGCCATTTTCATGAGTTACCCCAAAGACCAAATGGAACAGGAGCTGTTATCCTTATTTTATTCAGGAAGAAACTGAGGCCCTGAGAAATTAAGATATTTGACAGATACAACCAGTAATTTAGGCTATTAGTAAATGTTTGAATCAGAGTTCAAATCCAGGTCTGTTTGATTCCAGAGCCCCTACATCACCCCTCCAGACTACCTCTCTGCTCACATCTTCAGCAAGTTACAAAATTTTGTTGAGTGGATGAATATTTTTACATATATTTCCCAGCTGGGCACAGTGGTTCATGCCCATAATCCCAGCGCTTTGGAAGGCAGAGGTAGGAGGATTGCTTGAGCCCTGGAGTTCGAGACCGGCCTGGGAAACATAGTGAGACCCATGTCTTTAAAAAAATAAAAATTAAAAATTAGCCAGGTGTGTATGCACCTGTAGTCCCAGCTACTGGGAAAGCTATGGCGGGAGGATCACTTGAGCCCAGGAATTCCAGGCTGCAATGAAATATGATCATGCCACTGCACTGCAGCCTGGGTGACAGAGTGAGACACTCTCTCTCTCTCTCTCTCAAAAAAAAAAAAAAAAGCCAGGTGTGGTGGTGGCTTACTCCTGTAATCCCAGCACTTTGGGAGACTGAGGCGGGCAGGCAGATCACCTGAAGTCCAGGAGTCCAAGACCAGCCTGACCAACAGGGTGAAACCCTGTCTCTACTAAAAATAGAAAAATTAGCTGGGCATGGTGGTGCATGCCTATCATCCCAGCTATTTGGGAGGCTGAGGCAGGAGAATCTCTTGAACCCAGGAGGCAGAGGTTGCAGTGAGCCAAGATGGCACCATTGCACTCCAGCATGGGCAGTAAGAGTGAAACTCCATTTTAAAAAAAAAAAAAAAAAAAAAAAAAAAAGATGTTTATCTCCACCTTCTCCAGTTTTTTTTCTCTTAGTGAAGGAAGGAAATGAAAGCATTTACAGCCATTCTGTAAGCAGAGGCATATGCCAGAGGAGAAAGGAAAGGGGGGAAGGACAAGCTTCAGTTATGGACTCCATGGGCTTATTCAGATAAAAAGCAGGAATTCCCCCTGGACTCTGGGTAGTGGAGGAAACACAGCAGAAAACAAAAAGTATACAGGAAAAACACAACTGCTTTCACTGGGAGACTTTTTTGATACTTTGTTGCTGCTTCAGCTGGCAGCAAAAGGGCAGGTTTTGGAGGATACAGTTACACTTATCTCAAACCATATACATTGTAGCTCAGGAAAGTCTGGGTTTCAGTGAGTTGTCCCAAGAAACTGGAATTCCATAGAATATGTGATTCCAAGATATAGGGGAGAATTGGTGGATGATTCATGTTAACTTTGCACAGTTTACGATCCTGGATTTTCCAACTAGTCCATAGTATCTGTTAATTAATAATCAAAGACAATCCATCCAAACCCCACTGAATCCCATTCCATGTCTTTTTCTCTTTTTAATATTGTGGATGATGATTCTCCTCCTCTATCACTTCCTTTTTATTTCTTCTCTACTTCTACAGTTTCTGTTTCTGCCTTTATTGAATACTCAGTGGAAATGTACCCAAGAGGTTCTGCCAGAACTTGACCATTTTATAGTCTGTCCCCAACAAAGCTTCTATGTTGAGGCTGTTTTCCTTTCCACACACATTTTCACTGTTCCACAAACTTTTTCTGAGTGCCTATGATTACAGAGGCAGCTGTTATCTAACCACAGAGTGCTCACGGTGAAAGAAGTGGCTAAGTAATTAAACCACAGTACAGTGCTGCAGACACACAGTGCTGGGACACTCGATAGGATTGAGCCATCTCGGGGCAAGGAAGGCTTCCTGGAAGTGATATCTGAGCTAAAAGCAGAGTACAGGAAGTGAATCTTTTCCTTTTATCTCTTTCATGGTAAATGGCTGTTGGCGGGGCCATGCCTATAGCAGTCAGCTTCTAAGAATTCAAGCACATAATCTCTAGTTTTCTTTTCTACCCCAGCCCCCTCCATGCATTAACAGTCAAGCTTGCATTATTTATGAATATTTATAAAGATTGTGTTTTCTGGCTTCTTGGCCACTAGCTCTAGTGAGATTCTTCCCCCGACCTTCTAGAGGAATCATCACATCAGGAGGCTCTCCCTGGCTTTTTAAATTTTTTTATTTTTATTTATCATGTTTTTTTGAGATGGAGTTTTGCTCCTGTTGCCCAGGCTGGAGTGCAATGGCGCAGTCTCGGCTCACTGCAACCTCTGCCTCCCGGGTTCAAGCGATTCTCCTGCCTCAGCCTCCCAAGTAGCTGGGATTACAGGCACGCACCACCATGTCCAGCTAATTTTGTATTTTTAGTCGAGATGGGGTTTCTCCATGTTGGTCAGGCTGGTCTCGAACTCCGGACCTCAGGTGATCTGCCCACCTCGGCCTCCCAAAGTGATGGGATTACGGGTGTGAGCCACCGCGCCCGGACCTCCCTGGCTTTTTAAAATGGTATATGCACAAATGGTAGGAGAACTCTCTATTGTAGTCGATCAACAGCACACTCAATCACTGGAAACTAGATAAACTGGACCAGGGTGAACAGTATAGAGTCTATTAACTCTTTGTTAGATGCAGAGTGTTTCAGACACAGCATACAAACTATTTCTGTTGTCTAATCAGGGCACGGGAGGCCCAAGAAATTAAGGAGAGAAAATGCAAATACTGTGTTTAATATTCAACTCTAGGTGGATGTTAAGTTTCATCCAGATGAAAGACCTTAGATTTCTAACAGAACTGAATTATTATTATTTATTTTATTTTATTTATTTATTTATTTATTTTGAGGCAGGGTTTCACTCCCATCGCCCAGGCTGGAGTGCAGTGGTGTGATCTCGGCTCACTGCAATCTCCACATCCCAGGTTCAGTGATTCTCTTGCCTCAGCCTCCCAAGTAGCTGGGACTACAGGCGCCCGCCACCATGCTCAGCTAACTGTTGTATTTTTTGTAAAGATGGGGTTTTGTCACGTTGCCCAGGCTTGTCTTGAACTCCTGAGTTCAAGTGGTATGCCCACCTTGGCCTCCCAGAGTGCTGAGATTACAGGTGTGAGCCACTGTGCCCAGCAAAATTATTCTTATTTTTAAATTTTTATTCTTCCCCCCACACCTTTGCTCAAAGAGAGAACCCTTGAAAGATACCTCTTCTATTTCACTTTCACACCCCTGGGGAAGATCTATCAAGTGACTCATACAAATGTCAGGTTGTGTGGCTACATAATTACGAAATTGTAAGTCTTTACCATGCTTAAGTGTTGTGGCTGTTGGTATTTACATAATGTACACAAGGCATTCCTAAAATTTTTACAGAAAACTCTAGAGGATCCAACCTGTCTTAGTGGGGGACAGTCTCCCCTGCATGCATTATTAGAACAAACCACAATGCAGAGTGGCAGCAAAAGTCTCTGTCAAGATGGTTTAGAAAGCTTGAAGGGATCACCCCTACCTTGTAAGGGATGTAGCTACACCGCTCAAGCTGACTCACTTATTTTCATTATATTCGATGTATACTCAGAAGACACAGTGGATGAGA
Organism: Theropithecus gelada; assembly: GCF_003255815.1. Lineage (NCBI taxonomy): Eukaryota > Metazoa > Chordata > Mammalia > Primates > Cercopithecidae > Theropithecus > Theropithecus gelada. Next base: position 18,162,667 of record NC_037681.1, on the reverse strand, counting down.
ATTGTGTGCCAGACAATTACAGAGCTTTGGATATTTTTTTTCTTTTCTTTTTCTTCTTTTATAAATTTGGTACTTGTAAAAGATACTGGATGAATAGCCCTGTATCTGAAATCCACCCATGCATAAAACCAATTCGAGCAATTCAGCTATGCTACTCTATCAATACGTTTCAAAGAGAATAAAAATCTTGATTCACATCAAACATCCAGTACCATGACTGCCAATTGTTGGAGTTACGGGTATCTGGACAACAGAGTCTATGCTACCTTGTCATGGCCTCGGATGTTTCTTTATCCTCTTTTAGGGCAACTGACCGTATCCCTACAAGCCAGAGTCCAGTCAAGAAAAAAAGGTGGAGGGAGCCAGGCACGGTGGCCCATGCCTGTAATCCCAGCACTTTGGGAGGCTAAGGCAGGCAGGTCACTTGAGGTCAGGAGTTTGAGAACAGCCTGGCCAACATGGTGAAACCCCATCTCTACTAAAAAGACATAATTAACTGGGTGTGGTGGCACGCGCCTGTAATCCCAGCTACTCAGGAGGCTGAGTCAAGAGAATCGTTCGAACCTGGGAGGTGGAAGTTGCAGTGAGCCGAGATTGCACCATTACACTCCAGCCTGGGCAACAAGAGCAAAAACTCTGTCTCAAAAAACAAAAAAACATATTAGGCATCGTTTCAAGCCAAACCAGAAGCTAGTCCTGGAAACATGAGGGAACGGAGAACTATAAGCCTCTCAGATTTTTCAGGTCAAGTGGGATTTATACAGATTCTAGAAAACACCTCTCTTATTTACATTGTTCTTAAAAGAGACTGTTCATGTGTTTCATGGCAGCCATCAGGACAGTGTCACTGGTAAAGAGAGACTGCTCTATCAAACAATGCCTCTGTGTTGAGCTCCCATCACGTGATCAGCTGTCTGAAAGACATAGAATTGTAAAATGTGGTCTTGGCCCTCAAGGAGTTCACGCTGTGGTTGGAGGAACACCCAAGACCCGTCTCTTCTCATGCCTGCTCGCCTCTAACCTCTGGCCCTCAAGCTGAGCCATTCCCCCTTCTATACCGTGAGGCACGCAGCTGCCTCTGGCAGACCCACTCCCATGTCCATCCCATTGCCTCCTTGGCTAGCTAACATCCTTCAAGACTCAGCTAGAAGCCACCTGCCTAGGAAGGCTCCCCTTACCCACATGCCTGGGAAAGCCACCAGCTGCACTCTGTCCCTACTCCTATCAGAGCATGTAGCCTCACTCTGAGTTTCCAAGCTGGTCTGCCACAAGTAGGTCAGAGGAAGGCAAGCCTGAGAGCTTCTCAGCCTTTGGAGTGTCTGGATGCTGAGTGAGACCTGGAGCCAGCTACAAGCAGCCCAGGGTGCCATGGTGAATATTTTCATTTTCTCTGTGTTTTATTAAATGAAAAAGGCTTGGCAGCACCACTGTCATCATCTGCTAATGTATTTGCCTCATTCACCCAGCTCTTGAGGGCAGAGACTGTCTTAGTCATCGATATATCCCAGGCACCTGAGAGCCATTCTGCAAATGTTCATTGATAGAGTGGAGGAGGACTTCGTGGGAGAGAACAGACTTGATCTGAGCCTTGAAGAACAGATATCGGATTTGGACATGTACAGAGAAAAAGCAAATACACATGATAAGAGAAGGGTCACACCTGCAAGGTCACAAACAGGGTGGTGCACACTTAGTGTTCCTGGCACCTGGGCAGGATAGCCTGACCAAGACGGACGGTGTGAATAGAGGCATCATGGGAAATGTGTCATGCCATGGAAGCTGTGCAGTAGGGTTTGCGCCTCAGGCTTGGATAAGAGGAAAGCACTGAACATTTCTGAAAGGAGAAGCAACATTATAACTAAAATATTCAAAGATGAGTCTGAAAAAAGGACAAATTGAGCAGAGGAAGTCTGATGTCACTGACAGCAGCTAGGGAGTTGCTGTGTAATATTTTCACCTAAATGAAAAAAACAATGGGTCTTGTGATCATCAAAAAAATATTTACTGATGGGCCAGGCATGGTGGCTCACACCTGTAATCTCAGCACTTTGGGAGGCCAAGGCAGACGAATCACCTGAGGTCAGGAGTTCAAGACCAGCCTGGCCAACATGGTGAAACCCTGTCTCTACAAAAATACAAAAATTAGCTGGGCATGATGGCAGGTGCCTATAATCCCAGCTACTCAGGAGGCTTTGGCAGGAGAATCACTTGAACCCGGGAGGTGGAAGTTGCAGTGAGCTGAGATCCTGCCATTACACTCCAGCCTAGGTGACAGTGAGAGACTGCCTCAAAAAAAAAAAAAAAAAAAAAAAAACTCCTGAGCTGCTACGATATACCCAGTCTACATACCTCTACTAGAGACCCTTAGTAAATATTTGCTCCTTGCCTTGGTTTTGCTTCCTACCTGAAATTGTACACTGGTCTAGGATTAAATTCATAAGGCTTAAGACGGGATAAAGGAGAGCAGGGAAAGAAAGCTGTCTTCAATACATGACCAAATGTGCTAGTATTAGTGTCTCAGAGGCAATTGAAAATTCCATGTTGCTTCAGAAATGGACTATAGTAAAAACTAAGGTGTCTCTTTAGAGAAAAGAACCTTCTGGAATTCTGAAGCCTCCATTCAATAGACTTGTTCAAGTCAGCATCTATATAAGGGAAGCATCTGTCTGGGAAGACAGAGACAGCATAAGAAATCAAAAATCAACAATGCCTTCCAAAAATAAAATATTCATTCATGGAAGCATCAATAACACATTCCAAGATCATATCCACAAAGTGCACTGTAACACTGAAAACCTAATTTTAACAAATTATTTTTCTTTTCTTTTTTTTTTTTTTTTTTTTTTTTGAGACGGAGTCTCGCTCTGCCGCCCAGGCTGGAGTGCAGTGGCCGGATCTCAGCTCACTGCAAGCTCCGCCTCCTGGGTTTACGCCATTCTCCTGCCTCAGCCTCCCGAGTAGCTGGGAGTATAGGCGCCCGCCACGTCGCCCGGCTAGTTTTTTGTATTTTTTTTTTTTTTTTTTGTATTTTTAGTAGAGACGGGGTTTCGCCGTGTTAGCCAGGATGGTCTCGATCTCCTGACCTCGTGATCCGCCCGTCTCAGCCTCCCAAAGTGCTGGAATTACAGGCTTGAGCCACCGCACCCGGCCTTCTTTTTCTTTTTTTGAAACAGGGTCTCGCTCAGTCACCCAGGCTGGAGTGCAGTGGCACAATCGGGCCTCAGTGCAACCTCAACTTCTTGGGCTCAAGCGATCCTCCTGCCCCACCAAGGAGCTGAGACTACAGATGCTTGCCACCATACCTGGCTAATTTTTATTTTACATTTTAGTAGTGACGAGGTTTCACCATGTTGCCCAGGCTGGTCTGAAATTCCTGAGCTCAAGCAATCCACCTGCCTCAGCCTCCCAAAGTGCTGGAATTGCAGGCGTGAGCCACTGTGCCCGGCCTCAAAAATTCCTTAAAAACTTTTTGCCAGCCATTTGTTTTGTGTACTTAACAAATGCTTGTTAAAGATATATGTTACGGAAGTAAGTTGCCTCTGGTTCTGTACAGAATGGGATGGAAGAGCAACATTCGTATCTTATCCTGGAGATGAGGGGGATGTCAGCAGGGTCTTCCCAGGTGAGGGAGCAGGAGAACAAAGTTAAGAGAGGTGCAAGAAAGCTGAACATACAGTTGAGTTACACCCCAGAGCCCTCACTCTAGAGGAACCCAAGTCTTGAGCCAGGAGCACTTCCATTCCTTCTCCTCTGGGCCCCCAGGATGGCTCATAGCCTTGGGCCATCTTCCAGCCAGCCCGTAGGCTTTCCTCAGTGTTGACTTCCTCCAGCAATTGAACCGTTGCTGTATCACCGAACACCTTTGTCCTGCTGGTTTTCTTCATAAGGACTCCATGTTAGCTGAAGCTTTTGCACACAAGACAAGCACATTTATTGAGTATCATTTTCCTGATATTAACTGAATTATACACAAACAGGCAATCAGAAGTTTGATTCACACAAATGGGATGCTAGCACAAAGAGGGCTAGCTGGGACCCAGGGCCCTAGCACTTGGGCCCTGCCCCACAGGGATGATTTCAGGGACTGAGACCAAAAGAACTCTTCACATCTCTTCTTGGAAGGCCTTTTACACAGAGGCATGCAGTCTCGTTCTACCTCATCCAAGGTAGAAGCAGAAACACAGAAGATGGAGCAGGCAGGAGCCGGGAGTAAACCAAGAGGAAGCCAAAAGGCAGAGAGGAAAGTGGAGGGAGAATGCGTGAGTCAGTGAACAGGCAGAAGTAGCAGAGACGGAGAAGCCAACTGAGGGGATGAGACACCAGGGAGGCAGTTTCTGTGGGACAGTGGGAGTGTCCACTGCTGGCGGGAAGGATGGACAGACTGGAATTCAGCCATGAGGCTGCAGGACCTTCCTGCTTGGATTCCTGCTTGTCTGAACTTACCATCATATAACACCGTGGACAGGGCAGAGCAGAGGGGCCAGGGAGTTGAGGAGGAGTGTCACATCCTCAAAACAAGACTCTTGTTTTTTATGAAGGACTGTGACCACTTAACAATATCGCATATGTGAATTCAAATCAAACAATCAAACATTCTAGAATAAAAGAGATACATGTGCTTTTCGCATTATCCACGGTTTATGTTATAGGCTCTGTTATTCCTTCTCCTGTCACTCTGAGTTGAAGAAAGTAGTAGGTAATTATACTTATTTTTGTTTAAGACAACTGGGCATGGATGGAAGTTTGAATAAACAAACTTCCAGATCTCATAAAGGCAGCAAGAGATCCAGTAAGGATAAATGCATGACTGACTTTTCCATACAGATTCTAAAATCATCATGTAGAGGACAAAAATGATTTCCTTCTAGTAATCATGATTCTAAGTTTTCTGTTCCATTTATTTTACCAAAAGCCAAAATACTACCAAATGACCAAAATCACACAAATCCTCTTTAATTTCAGAATTCACTGGCACTACTAATTTCAGAATTCACTGGCACTACCTGTGTGATACTATTTTTTAATCATTTTTCTAATTTTCTAACCTGAATCCTATCTCACTGGCCACATTTATGTTGCCATTCAGCATTAACAAAGAAGGTGATATTAAGAAGTATTAAAGAGTTGGACTCTGAAACTTCCAGCCAGATGTGAATTTGCCATCATGGGCTTGTAATGAAAAAATATATAAAAGCTGCTCCCAGCTAATGGAAAGATAAATTGGAATTGTATTGGGAAAGTACCCAAAAGAACTGTCCTTAAATGAGAATTGGGTTTTTATTAGAAAAATCTGATAAGAGTAAAAAAAAAGAACATTAGCTCCCCCCATCATCTAATGGTCTGTGTTACTGTTTCATCGTCCTCCTATAAAAGGACATTCCACTCGAGTATCTCTCAAATGTTTTCATAATTATGAAAGTATCCTTTGTCCAGCAACCTGAAATGATTTCTCATTTCAAATGGAAGCTTCAATCTTGCAATGAAAGTACATACGCCAATTTCTTCATCTTCCAAGCACTAAAGGAAAAACCATCACCTTGGCCTCTGCAGAGAAGAACAAATATTTGGGAAGCTTTTTCCTCATAGATTTTAGTACTTCCCATAGTCACTATTTGATTATACATCCTATTCCTTTCCTGTTAAATATTTTCTGAGTGCCTTCCTTGTGCCGGGCACCGACACTGTGTGGTGCCCACAGCTGAACACGGCTCTTCATTGTGTCTGGGGTGAACGGTAAGGGCCGGTAGATACGCAAGAAACGAGGTTTATATGCCAGATTTTTCTAATAAAAACAGAAAGACTGGGATTGGGCTCAGTTTGTTTTGGTTTTTTTTGAGGGGGGAGGTGGGAAGCACAAGCACAAGCATAGAAAGTGTGGCCTGCCTTTAATGGATGCGGTGGTGGCAGGGGGCATGTTTTAGTGTAACTTGGTCAGAGCTGGGTCAGGAGATCTTCCTGGCGACAGCACGAACAGTGGGCAGGGGAGGAAGGGTGGGTCCTCTGAGCAAGAGCGAATCAGTCCTGACTTGGGGCTGCTGAGAGGATGGTGAGAGGAGGAGGCCACCGGAGGCACTGCGGTTGGGAGCGCAGGTGGGGATGATGGTAGATTCCAAGCCAGAGCAGGGATTGAGGCGAAGATGCTTGGGAGCTCGGCTACTTCAGTGCTGGCTCTGCTGAATCTGTGTTGGTAAGAGACACGGGATGCTGCCCTCTGGCAGGAGTGGGCAGTGAGCCCCAGAACTTGAGAGAATCAGCGGGCACCAGCAAGATGGAGAGAGATGATGGCTGAGCAGAAGCCATGGCGTTTACCAACTCGGCCACTGGTCACTTCCCTGAGAGTCATTTCAGTGGAACAGTATTGGCTAAAGGCCACATGGCCATTTGTCAAGGTTGAATGTGTGGGGATGGGCTTGGGCTATGCATTTGCAGGGAGGACTAAGGCTCTCTGGTTTTGTTTTTAAGAAACGCTGGGGCTGGGCACAGTGGCTCATGCCTGTAAGCCCAGCACTTTGGGAACCTGAGGCAGGAGGATCACTTGAGCCCAAGAGTTCCAGACCAGTTTGGGAAATATAGGGAGACCCCCAACTTTACATAAAAAGAAAAATATTAGCTGGGCGTGGTGGCACAGGCCTGGGTTCCAGCTACTTGGGAGGCTGAGGTGGAGGAGCCCTGCTTGAGCCCAGAAGGTAGAGGCTGCAGTGAACTGTGATCGTGCCACTGCACTCCAACTTCAGCCTGGATGCCAGAGCAAGACTTTGCCAAAAAAAAAAAAAAAGAAAGAAAGAAAAGAAAAAGGGGTCTAATGGATAAATCGTAAATCATGGTCTTCCCCATAACTGGCTGCATCCCACTGAGCATCCCTTTGTCTTGGCCAGCTTAGTATTCCTAACCACTCTTGACACCTCTGCTATTTTTCTATAATTATAGATAAGAATGAAATAATAGTAAAAGCAGCTAGTATTTCCAAAGCATGTATACTCTACCAGGCATCACACTAAGAATATTAATACATATTAATTAATTTGATCTTTCCTACAGCCCTGAGAAGTTGGGACTCTCATTTTGCCTGTTTTATAGGTGAGGAAAATGAGGCAAGAGAAATTAAATAACTTACTGAAGTTCACACAACTAGGAAGTAGCTGAGCTGGGAGTCAGCCCAGGAAATGTGCTGAAGTCTATGCTCTTAATTAAGATGCTGGCCACCCTCCAACCACTGCAAAGGTAGAAAGGAAGGCAGGGCATGGTGGCTCACATCTGTAATCCCAGCCCTTTGGGAGGCCTAGGGAGGCAGATTGCTTGAGCCCAGGGGTTCAAGATCAGCCTGGGCAACGTAGTGAGACCCCACTCCTACAAAAAAATTTAAAATTAGCCAGGCATGGTGGCATGAGCCTGTGGTCTCAGCTACTTGGGAGGTTGAGGTGGGAGGATTGCTTGAGCCTAGGAGGTCAAAGCTGCAGTGAGCCATGATCACGCCACTGCACTCCACCCTGGGCAACAGAGCAAGACCCTGTCTCAAAAAAAGTATAAAAGGAGTTCTAGGAGCTTTACAGAAACGAAATGAAATTGTAGAAAGCTTTCAATATTAATTTTTTAATATGCCAGCTCCTTTTAGAGAGCGCCATGGACTAAATTCAACATCAGAGCTGAAAAACCTACCAGCACCATAAGCCTATGATTTAGGACTCAGACACAGGAGGGATCTGAAAGCATCTAGAGTCAAGTGCCTTTTTTCACATAAAAAGAAACCACCATCCAGGCCAGTAGAGTGACCTGGCCAAGGTCACGTCGTGGCTAAGAGCCAGCAGAGACTGGAACTCAATGTCCCAAGTTTTTCCACTGCACCCAAAGGGCCTGGAGGTGGAGGAGACAGGGAGATGGGTGCAGTGAGGGAGAAAGGAAGCAGCTGAGGTGAGGCTGTGCCTAGGGCCCAGTCCAGGGTGCGGGCTGCATGGCACGGGCCTGCCCACAGGCTGCAGCCCATCTCAGGCCTCTACTGAGAGGTGGCTCAGAATTTGCATGTTACTTTTCAGCCATTTCACATGACTCATTTCCTTTTCCTCTCCTCCTGTGTCTTACGCTATCTATGCCCAGAACAAAGTGTTGATGAGGCCTGACCCATTAGTGCTTAATTAATGTTTTAAAATTAACTAATGTATCTGTACATGAGCAAATGATCAAAGGAGAAATGGAGAGGAAAAGTAGTTCCCCAGATCTCCCCTTCATCTGCTAGGGAAGAGGAAAAATAGCTTCAGTAGAATCTTCTTGAATCTTGCAGAAGAAAAAGATGCTGTCTGTAGCAGTAACTTGAACCGTGCAACGTTCATACTAGTCTTTTTTAAGATTTGTCCACTTCAACATCGAAGCTCCCAGCTTGTGAGCTGCAGTTGGTAACCTTCACCTTTTAATGACATTTCATCTTGTTGTCGACAGGGATGCAGTAATGTGAAAACACTGAACGTGTGTCTTTTGCAAAAACAACTTTCCACACACACACAAAAACTTACTGTGCAAACATGGCTTCTCCCTAAATGGCCCTACACATAGGCCAAGAAACAAAAAGCACATTTTGCAAAATAACCACCTCTCCCAAAACTGTTACAGCTTTTTGGGTGGTGCTGAAACTTGTAAGCAGGAGAAGGAGAAGTTTTTACTATCCAAGGATCACCTTCTGCATTTGCCTTAAGTTAAATGACTTAAAGAGAATACAAACACATTTACTTTCCACATCAAAAATATGCCTAGTTTTTGGGTTGAATTTTAGAGTATGCTGAATAGGCAGTTATTTACATGGATTCGATTAGGAACACTAGGGCAACCCCAGAAAAAAATTAGTTTCCTTGGGGATTCACTGATGTCGGACCCTTAGCATTTCATTTATGGCTTTGTTACTTCAGTGGAAGGATTTTCCATTTGTTCAAGAATGAAGGCTCCTGGAAAGCACGTTGCATTTCATCAAGGTTGATAAAGGCCTGTGGGTGCAGACAGGTCATCAAGACAAGCGAGGAGAGCTGGGGTAAGGACATTGCCAGCTTGATCACAATGGCAAATGACAACTCAGTTTAGTCCCCAGGTCAGTCAGGCAGTAGGGAGTCGTGGAGGTGAGTGATGGATGAGCAGCTGCTACACGGCTCCGGCCAATTTCTCACCTCCTGGGATGGAAGCCCAGAGTAGTCGCATCTGCTTTTTTCAGAAGCATTGAAGTTCTGAGCCTAATGTTAATTTTCCCAGTTTAAAGTAGTTGAGGGACTATACAGGACACGTTTTCTGGCCATATCTAGCGTGTGGGCCTCAGCTTCCAATCTCTGTGAAACCCTCTCACTTATTGTTGTCTTTAATGTAACCAATGGATAGGATTTCTTTTTCCCCCTTGGCACGGAGTCTTTCTTCATCACACAATCTGGACTGCAGTGGCAAAATCATGGTGCACTGCAGCCTTGACCTCCTGGGCTCAAGTGAGCCTCCCACCTCAGCCTCCCAAATAGCTGGGACCACAGGCAACCAGGCTCAGCTAATTTTTTTAAAATGTTTTAAAAAACAGGGTGTCACTATGTTGCCTAGGCTGGTCTCAAACTCCTGGGCTCAAGTGATCTGCCCACTTTGGCCTCCCAAAGTGCTGGGATTACAGGTGTGCGCCACTGCACCTGGCCAGGTAGGATCTTTAGAGCTAGCCTGAATCCTAAACTTTCCTTTTTTTTTTTTTTTTTGAGACGGATTCTCACTCTGTCACCCAGGCTGGAGTGCAGTGGCGCGATATCGGCTCACTGCAAGCTCCACCTCCCGGGTTCACGCCGTTCTCCTGCCTCAGCCTCCCGAGTAGCTGGGACTACAGGCGCCACCACCACGCCCGGCTAATTTTTTGTATTCTTTAGTAGAGACGGGGTTTCACCATGTCAGCCAGGATGGTCTCGATCTTCTGACCTCATGATCCGCCCGCCTCGGCCTCCCAGAGTGCTGGGATTACAGGCGTGAGCCACTGTGCCCGGCTTGAATCCTAAACTTTCCATTCAATATCTGTGTTATATATAAATGAATATATGGTATATACAGTTATGTCTCATTTAGTGACAGGGACACATTCTGAGAAAGGCATCATTAGGTGATTTCATCACTGTGTGAACGTTATAGAGTTTGCGTCCACAAACCTAGATGGCAGAGCCTACTACACACCCGGGCTCTGTAGTATGGCCCATTGCTCCTAGGTTACAAACCTGGGCAGCAAGTCACTGCACTGAATACTGTAAGTGGTTGTAGCATAATGTTAAGTATGTGTGTGTCTAAACATCTCTAAATGTAGAAAAAGTACAGGAAAATTACAGTATAAAGGATATAAAATGGTATACCTGTATAGGCCACTTACCAAAAATATACACTTGTATAGGGAAGGCCCGGAAGCTGCTCTGGGTGAGTTACTGAGTGAGTGGTGAGTGAATGTGAAGGCCTAGGACATGACTGTACACTACTGTAGACTTTAAAAACACTATACACCGGCCGGGCACAGTGGCTCACGCCTGTAATCCCAGCACTTTGGGAGGCTGAGGCAGGAGGATCACCGTAGGTCAGGAGTCTGAGACCAGCCTGGGCAACATGGTGAAACCCCATCTCTACCAAAAATACAAAAAATTAGCTCAGTGTGGTGGCGCATGCCTATAGTCCCAGCTACTCGGGAGGCTAAGGCAGGAGAATCTCTTGAGCCTGGAAGGCAGAGGTTGCAGTGAGCCGAGATTGCGCCACTGCACTCCAGCCTGGGCGACAGAGTGAGACTCTATCTCAAAAAAACAAACAAACAAACAAAAACCAAAAAAACTATACACTTAGGCTACACCAAATTTATAAAAACAAAACATAATTGTTCTATGACATTACAATGGCTATGATGTCACTAGGCAATAGGAATTTTTCAGCGCCATTGTAATCTTTTGGGACCATCATTGTCTATGTGGACCATCCTTGACTGAAATGTCATTATGAGGTACATGACTGTACTTTATGAATATATGTGTTGCATATTAATGTTACACATTATATGCTATATCAGCTATTAATATTATGGGATTGTAGAAGCCCAGTTTTGCATCTGTAAGATACTTTTATTTCATTTTATGTTTTTGTTTATCCCAACCACCAACTGAATGCATCTGTAAAATAAATATGACAGCCACCTGGCAGGGCTGTTGTGTTTGTGGCACGAATTCTTTTCCATTTGGATTGAACGTTCTAGGGGAGCTGCTTGAAACCTGGGTCCCTTTAGGTTTGATAGTTTGTGAAAAAGCTGCTTTTAAAGCCAGGGTAAGGCAGATGGGAATGGGATTGGGAACTGATGAACACAGGGACATTTTGGAGCAGCCACAGAAGGGAATGCTGGAGACTGGGCCTGTTTCCTTATTTTCAGCCCTTGTCTCTGGTTTTCATGACTGTGCGCTTTTGTGCATCTTAATGTAACCCCCTTCCTTTCCAGAAGTGTTCACTCTTTAAGATGGAACAGGTGATGAATGGGAAAGGGTGCTGGTGGCAGGGAGGGGCCAGGGCAGGAAGTGGCCCCAGTCAGCCCGGGAAGGTGGCGCCCCGCACTGTGCCTGGCAGCCTCAGGCCCGTGCGGCTGTCCTGCCTCCCCTGGTGTCTGCCTTAGACCAGACCTGTCCAGACACCGTAGAGGTAGCAGCATGCTCGGTTTAACAAAAGCAGTTTGCAATGTGTAAAGCACAATTTTAACTTTGTAAAAAGAAAAATAGATGTCTGTAGGAACGAAAAACCTCCTGTGTGGAGTACCCCAAAACGTGGGTGGGAGGGAGGATCGCTTTTCCCAGAACCTATGAGCTCCCCAGGCTGATGCTCTTCTCAGTTTGGATTTCCCACCTCACTCAGCAGCCTTGAGCTCTGCTGGGTCCCTTGTGAAATCCTTTCTGCTCATGCTAGGCTGTGCTAAGCCATCCAGTCTTTGGCATTTTAGAAGAAGACAGGAGAAACGAGACTTTGCTGGGCTGTGCCCCCACCTAGTTTTGTTTTTTGTGGTTGAGTTTTGTTTTTTATCTGTCACCCAGGCTGGAGGGCAGTGGTGCCGTCACAGCTCACCGCAGTCTCAAAGTTCTGGGCTCAAGTGATCCTCCTGCCTCCGCTTTCCGGAAGGTGGGACTACAGGCATGCACCGCCACACTTGGCTAATTGTTTTTTATTTTTTGTAGAGATGGGGGTCTCCCTATGTTGCTCATGCTGGTCTCAAACTCCTGGGCTCAAGCAATCCTCCCACCTCGGCCTCCCAAAGCACTTGGATTACAGGTGTGAGCCACCCGCCCACTCCTGCTGTTCAGGCTGCTGCATCTTCCTTGTTTCCTCGGCACGCTATGCTTCCCTGGAGATGCCACGGAGATGGAGCTGAAGGTCAGATCCTCAGCCCAAGGCCCCCCATGCCCTCTTTCTCTGTGAGTGTACTCATCCTCTCTACCCCGGCAGGCCTCCACTCCCGCCCCTGCCCTCATGCCACCGTCCTGAATCACCGCCACTTGCTGCAACTTTATTTGATTGTCCCACACTGTAGAGTGTGTAACATAGAACCAGCCCGGAGTGGGCTCTCTCTCAGTAAATGAGAAGTGCTTTCCCTTTTGAAACCAAACTCATCATCTTTCTCCAAAATACATCTTCTCCCCCCAACTTCTCCATTCTGGGTACAGCATCCTCTTGCTCACACATGACTGTGGCTCAAATCTCAGACTCAGCCTTTGCTCCCCGCCTGTCTCTCCCCCTACCCCTGTGCACTTCTGACTCAGTTGCCAACTCCCATCTGGCTGCCTGTTGTCAGCAGCCTTGGGTACATGCATCTTGTCTCATTTCTCCTGTCTCTTCATTAGCACTAAGCCTCATGACCTCAGCTGTCTGGTAAGTGTTGTGGAAGCCCTTGCAATCTCGCTTAAACATAAACAGGGAGTACATCTGGGCACTGTGAGGGACAGAAACCGGGAACTGGAACCAGAAGCCGCAGAGCATCCAGGAATAAGGCATTGGAGGGAAGGATTGGGAGGTGGGAGAAGCAGGGACGGTTGATTTTCTGTAAAGGAAGAGTTCCAAACCCCTCAGCCTGGCACTCAAAGCCTGCCCTGGCCATGTGGTTTCCTACCAACGGCACCTTTCGAACGTTTCTCCTCAAAAACACCATGAACATTCGTGCTTCTTTTTCCTCGTGTCATTCAAAAATATGATTTTAAATTATAAGGGGCATTATGAAATAAAAATGTCTAAGAAAAGAAATACATCTCATTAAGATGAAGGTCTCATACACCATGAACATTCATGCTTCTTTTTCCTCATGTCATTCAAAAATGTGATTTTAAATTATAAAGGACCTTATGAAATAAAAATGTCTAAGAAAAGAAATATATCTAATTAAGACAAAGGTCTCATTTTCAGTAAGACATAAGTAAAATAAAACTTACAGCTTGACTTTTTAGAAAATGCACTGTTATGTAACCTATAAACTAGGTGGTATGGCATAGAAGTTTGTTCCACTATATATTGATGGAGTCTTAAAGATATAAAGGTGCTACGGTCTGAATGTACCACCAAATTCTGGTGTTGAAATCCTAACCCCCAAGGTGATGGGGCCTTTGGGAGGTGATTAGATCATGAGGGTGGATCCCTTACCTCTTCCATTATATGAGGACAAACCAAAAACCTGAACCAAGTCTGAACCAGGAAGCTGGCCCTCACCAAGCACTGCACCTGCCAGCACCTTGGACTTCCCAGCCTCTAGAACTGTGAGAAATAAATGTCGGTTATAAGCCATCCAGTCTTTGGTATTTTACTATAGCAGTTTTTGGTACTTCCATTATGGCAGTCTTTGGTATTGATACAGAAGGACTGGGCTCCCGACTAAACCCCACCCTTAAGCCTGGAACGGCGGCCCTAAGTGAAAACAGCTGACCCTGTTTTTCCACCCAAATGATGCCTTTTTGGCCTTCCATGCCTCATCCTGTGCCCATAAAAAGACTTCAGCTGGCAGAGCAACAGAAGTGGCTGAGTGCTGGGGATACACACGGCTGAGCAGTGAGGAGACAAGGAGCTGAGCATCAGGGGTACAAGCTGCTAAGCGTCAGGGATTCAAGCGATTGAATGGCAAGCAAAGAAGCAACTGAACATCAGAGACTGTGGATAGATATGGCTAACTTCAGCCGGTGCAGCTTTGGAGAGGGGCCTGGCTGGAAACAACCAGCCTTCAGGGAAAGATCACCTTCTTCAGGCACCATCTTCTTTCCAACTCCCCATCCCACTGAGAGCTACTTCCATTGCCCAGTAAAATCCTCCACAGACACTGCCCTTCAAGCCATTCGTGAGACCTGATTCTTCCTGGAGGCCGGACAAGAACCTGGGTGCCAAGAGGTCAAGGGCTGCCACCCTAACCCTCCACTGAGCTGGTTGGCGCTTGGCTGTCCCAGGACGGCAGAACTCAAAGAGCCTTGGTTGGCCGCCGATGCAGGGCCTGCACGGAGCCTGCTCCCACCAGAGAGGAGCGACCGGCCAGTTCCAGCGTTGGTTCACTCCGGTTCCCACACTTGCTCACTCGCTTGCTCCCTCTTGCAAGAGGATTGAGCATGGGGAGGCCGAGTTAATGAGCCACACCCCTATCGCAAGTCAAAGGAATGATCCCATCTCAGCATTTTATTGTAGCCGTCTTTGGTATTTTGTTATAGTCAAGTGGATCAACAGAGAAAGGAGCTCCCCAGTGGGTATTTGTTATATTTTGTTTAATAAGCATTTTCGTGGCAGAAATAGCTGTGTTGGGGCTCAGAAATCAATATCCCCAAAGATGGTGTTTTGACATGCTGAACTGGGATCTCTCTGACTCCCCCACCCACACTGTCTCTCTCATGGAATCTGGAGTTCCTTTACCCACCTAACATCCAGACCCACCATGGAGAAGAATTATTCTTTTTCCCTCCCTGTTGTCATTATTTATTGCAGGAAAGGAGACCAAGATGTAAGCACATCTGAGAAGATCCTTTTCCAAGTATCCTGATGTCTCCAAGGGCTGTTCAGATTCCAAAGAGAACCATCTACAAGTTAATCTCTGTTACTGGAGTCATTCATTCTCCGCAGCAATCCCCTCCACAGAATTCCTCTTCTCCTCCCTCTCATCACCTGTTTTACCAGGATCCAAGCCTCCGTTCTTTCTGTAACCTCACGGAGAAGCTGGGTCTTCATTTGGAAGGCTCGCATGTATACATGATAAATAAATAGCTATGCCTTTTCTTCTATTAATCAGTCTGCTTCAGTCAGTGATTTTTAGTGAAACTTTAAGGGGCCAAGGGCCTTGGTCCTCATACTTGCCTGTCCAATATCAATTCTTCACTCTTCTTTACTAATAGAATCCTGATTTGGGTGGGACGGGGGGCATGACAATGTACCCAACCAAATAAATACCTTTCCAGTCTCTCTTGAAGATATGGGTGACAATGTGATAAAATTCCTGTCATTGATAACTAAGCAGAAGTTGTGAGGTGAGGCTTTTATATTGGCCCTTCCCGCTTCCTGTTGTGTGGATAATGAACGTGATGTCTGGGGCTTTGGCAGTGATTTTATGACTGTGAGGACAAAGACCTCACCCCCAGGGATAGTAGAGTTGAGAGTCAGGAAAAGCCTGGGTTGCCAATGCTTGGAGAAGCTGCCACATCAGCCCTGAACTGCCTAACTCCAGATTTCTTGTTATGTAAAATCCCTAATCAGTGGTTCCCAGTTTTCTCACCAGAGAAGCTCTAAAAATTATTGCTGCCTGGATCTCACCTCAAAAGGTTCTTACGTAATTGATATGGGGTGCGGCCCAGCCATTTGGTTTTTAATATCTTCCAGATGATTCTAGTATAAGTCCCTTTCGGCTAAGAATGGTTTGGCACCATGGGATGTTAGCTGCTATGATTTTTGTATTAATCTGCCTTGTCCTCTTTGCTGCATGAATAAATTTCTTGGTTGCTGTCTCTGTTTCACTGTCATTTTCAGGAGACTTCATTTAACTGGTCCTAGGGATTTTAACTTACTCTTCCCCTGTGCGCCTCCTGATGTCTGTCCAGTTGCTTGTGAAATATTGGGAACAAAAATGCGATGAAGGCTCTGTCTCTAAAACTGCTGATTGAGATGTGGTATTTAACAGCTATGAGCAATAAGATTAGATAGACTTGGTTGTGTTTTGTTGCTGCTATGCCCACTAGGTGTGATTGAGAAGCACTAGGATGGAAATCAGGGAACTTTTCTCCTTGCTGTTTTGTTTCATTGTGCACACTAAACAAACAAACACTTCTTTCCTTTCTTGGATTCAGGCAAACTGGCTTTTCCTGTCTAATCCACATGCCACTATTGCCCAGAACGTGCTTGCTGTGGTCATTCCCATCTTTACTGGTCTGTTCTCACATTGCCAATAAAGACATACGCAAGACTGGGTAATTTATACAAGGAAGAGATTTAATTCACTCACAGTTCCACATGGCTGAGGACGTGTCACAATCATGGCGGAAGACAAAGGAGGAGCAAAGTTATGTCTTACATGGCTGCAGACAGAGTGTGTGCAGGGGAACTCCCTTTTATAAAACTATCAGATCTCATGAGACTTATTCACCATCACAAGAACAGCATAGGAAAGACCCACTGCATGATTCAGTTACCTCCCTCCAGGTCCCTCCCACGACATGTGGGAATTATGGGAGCTCCAATCCAAGATGAGATTTGGGTGGGGACACAGCCAAACTATGTCACCATCTACATCTTCTGCATTTCCTTTGCCTCATTTGACATTTCTTTTGTCAGAGTCCATGTTGTGTATTATCTAAGATTCATGATTCATCTCATTTTATTATTCAGATAGTCTGAATAAGAGAATCCAATTTTCGGCAAAGATCCCCTCATTAATGTAACTGGCCTTAAAAACCTCTCTTATCCTTTTTAGTAAATGTGGCCAGTGACAATATAATCTCACAAGTTTGACAATATCACCTGCCTCCTTCGTGGGAATCACGGCGTCAATCCCAAAAGACTCACCACTGAGATGTATTCTCGAACACTGGGACCAGTTTAAACTAAATGGCCGTGAGAAGAGAAAACTGGTGTTTCTATGTAATACTGTTCGGCCTTGGTATTATTTAGAAAAACAAGAGAAACGGCCTCCTACTGGAACTGTGGCCTTTAATACCATACTTCAGCTTGATTTGTTTTGTAAGCAGGAAGGAAAATGGGGTGGAATACCATATGTTCAAGTGTTTTGCTGCTCGGTCAGAATAAACCCTGCAGCAGACATGTGCATGTTTGACGAGAGAAAAGGAAGAGAAAGAACCAGACATACTAGATGATCCCTTGGTACTGCGCCCCCAGTTCAGTGGACATCTTTGGGTGGAGCAGAACCTCCTTCTGTCAGCTCTGAAGGTTCAGATGTGTCAGCCCTTTCTCCCTCTAGTCCACCTGAAAGTTCTGTTGAGATCCCTTCATCTACTCCTCCTTACCTGTCTAGTCCTACTGTATACCCACCACTCCCTGAGGAACTTAGCCCTGCAGGTACTGCTTAGAGCGGAGCCTCTCATCAACCTTCAAAGGGAAATCTTTGGCCACTTAGACAGGTGGCAAATGGGGAAGAAGTGACTGCAAGACTATTTGTCCCCTTTTCTATGTCTGATTTGGCTCTATGTAAAGAGAAGTTTGGTCATTTCTTTCTTTTTTTTTTTTTTTTTTTTTTTTTTGGTCGGAGTCTCACTCTGTCGCCCAGGCTGGAGTGCAGTGGCCAGATCTCAGCTCACTGCAAGCTCCGCCTCCCAGGTTTACGCCATTCTCCTGCCTCAGCCTCCCGAGTAGCTGGGACTACAGGCCCCTGCCACCACGCCCGGCTAGTTTTTTGTATTTTTTAGTAGACACGGGGTTTCACCAAATTAGCCAGGATGGCCTCCATCTCCTGACCTTGTGATCTGCCCGTCTCAGCCTCCCACAGTGCTGGGATTACAGGCTTAAGCCACCGCGCCCGGCCTAGTTTGGTCATTTCTTTAAAGGGGCAGGAAAATTCATAGATGAGTTTGAGAAATTAGCTCCAACCTATGGTTTAATGCTGTAGGATCTGCACGTTTTATCGTCTCTGTGTTGTACAGTGGGAGAGAAACACCACATTTTGGGGACAACTAGGACCTATACAGATGAGGTATTAGCTCATAACCCTAACCATAATACATATCAGGCAGGAGGCGTAACGGTTCCAGATCAAGATCCGGAATGGAACAATCAAAGGGGCCGTGAGGACTTGGAGAGAAGAGACCATACAGTCATTTGTGTGTTGGAAGGGATGAAGAAATACGTGAAAAAGTCTGCTCACTATGAAGAAGTTAAAGAAGTTTCTCAGGGTAAAGATGAGAATCCAGCTTTGTTTCAAGGGCGTTTATTTGAGGCAATTAGGAAATATAGTAACACTGATTCCGCCTCAAGAGAAGGACAGACCCTTTTGGGAGTACATTTCATAATCCAGTTGACCCATGATACCTGTAGAAAACTACAAAAATCAACTCTGGGTCCCCAGACTTCTATGGAAAAACTTCTGGATGTGATGTGGCATTTTTAGCTTTTAATAACAGGGAAAAACAGAGGAAACGTAAAGAATAAGAAGGACCTCCCGCAAGGTGCAGCTCTTCACTGCAGCCTTAATCTCACCTCCCACGCGGGGTTGCCCTCCTGACTCTTGGTCTGAACAAGGAAAGCAGAAAGATGAAAAGCCCAAAGCTGGGTATCTGCATCTCCATGCTTTGGACATGAATCAGTGTACACACTATAAGAAAACTAGCCATTGGAAGGGGGACTGCCCAGCGCTCCAAACGGGGCCATCAGCACCCAAATTAATGATGGCCAAAAAAGCCAGGCAAGCCCAAGAGCGACGGGGCCTGGGACCTTCGGCCACAACTCCCACTGGACAACTAGCCATATCTCCGAAGGGGCCTCAGGTAACCCTCGACATGGCAGGTAAGACTATTAACTTCCTTTTGGACATGGGGGCTGCTTGCTCTGTTTTGACCCCATTATAATGGGACTCGGTCACCCCAAAACTGTATGGTCACGGGGATGGATAGACAAGCCCACAAATGCCATTTTACCTATCCTTTTTTTTTTTTTTTTTTTTTTTGAGATGGAGTCTCACTCTGTCGCCCAGGCTGGAGTGCAGTGGCGCGATCTCGGCTCACTGCAAGCTCCATCTCCCAGGTTCACGCCATTCTCCTGCCTCAGCCTCCCGAGTAGCTGGGACTACAGGCGCCCGCCACCACGCCCGGCTAGTTTTTTGTATTTTTAGTAGAGACGGGGTTTCACCGTGTTAGCCAGGATGGTCTCGATCTCATGACCTCGTGATCCGCCCGTCTCAGCCTCCCAAAGTGCTGGGATTACAGGTGTGAGCCGCCGCGCCCGGCCTTCCCTATCCTTTAACTCCGCTTCAGGGACTTTGGTTTTCTCACATGCCTTTCTTATCATGCCTGAATCCTCCACCGCCTTGTTGGGAAGGGATTTGTTAACTCAACTGCAAACAGTAGTATCTTTTAGAAATCAAAAGACAGACTAGGGGTTGCTTCTTCTCCTTTCCGGTGATAAAGGAGAAGAGTCAACAGGGGACTGATCTACTTTAGCTGTTGAAGTAACCTCCCAAGTAAATCCTGTAGTATGGGTCACTAACGTTACAGGCAAAATGTTACATCTTCCCCCAGTTTGCATCCAACTTAAGCCTGGTGTCCCATATCCCTGGAAGAGACGATACCCCTTAAAGCCAGAGACACAAAGAGGGATCCAACCATTAATAGCTAAGGTTTTGCAGTTTGGGTTGTGAAGGCCCTGTGAGTCTCCTTGTCATACACCAATGTTGCCAGTTAAAAAGCCAAATGGAGACGACAGATCTGTTCAAGATCTTCGAGCTGTCAATGACACTGTCATTCCCATGCATACTTTAGTTCCCAGTCCCCACACGCTGTTAGCCCAGGGACTTTGTTTTTTTTGTTTGTTTGTTTTTTTGCATTCCAGTACACCCTGATTCACAATTCGTCTTTACTTTTGAATAGACTGATCCTGATAGTCATGTAGCTTCTTAATTAACTTGGACAGTTCTTCCCCAGGGGTCTAGGGACAACCCTCATCTGTTTAAAAATGCACTGACTAGAGAATTAAAGATGGCACAATTAAATAAAAACACTAATATCCAATAGGTGGGTGACTTGTTGGTTTCTAGCTCCACTAGAAGAAACTTGGACAAAAAATACCATTCAGTTACTAAACTCTCTGGGAGCTAGTAAGTATAGGGTCTTGGCCATACAAAGCCTAGATTTCAACTCAAGAGGTTAAATACTTAGAATAAGTCCCAACCCCTGACACCCAGACAATAACACCAGAATGAAGGGAAACTATCTTGGACATTCCAAAACCCCGAACGCAAAAACACCTGTGGACCCTCCTAGGGATGGCAGGATTCTGCTATTTCTGGGCACCTGGATTTGGGCATATAGCCAAGCCTTGTTATGAGACGCTGAAAGGAGCAGATCCCTTTGGAATAGTAATTGTGAACAAGTTTTTAATACTCTCAAGGAGAAGTTGGGATAAACTCCAGCCCTAGGGATCCCTAATCTTGATAAGCCATTTTCCTTTATATGACTGAAAACAAAGCACCGCCCTAGGTGTCCTTGTCCAGAAACTGGGAGATATTCCCTGACCAGTGACATATTTTTCTACACAACTAGACCGTGTCACTTCAAGATGGCCTGGATACCTCAGGGCAGTTGCAGCAGCTGCCTTAGTGGATGAAACCAGTAAACTGGCTTTAAGACAACATCTGGAGGTTTTAACCCCACACCAAGTAGAAGGAGTCCTAGAAACCAAAAGACACCAGTGGATGACAGGGGAACTGTTATTAAAATATCAGGCTTTATTGCTAGACACTCCTGATGTAACTCTTAAAGTATGGCATACTTTAAATCTAGCTATTCACTTGCCTGAACCCACAGGCACCCTAGATCATTCTTGTCTACAAGTTATGGAGCAAGTTTACTCTGTGGAAAATCTCGGCTCACTGCAACGTCCGCCTCCCGGGTTCAAGCAAGTCTCCTGCTTCAGCCTCCCGAGTAGCTGGGATTGCAGGCATGTGCCACTATGCCCAGCTAATTTTGTATTTTTAGTAGAGACCAGGTTTCACCATGTTGGTTAGGCTGGTCTTGAACTCCTGACCTCAGGTGATCCACCCACCTCAGCCTCCCAAACTGCTGGGATTACAGGCACGAGCCACCACACCCGGCCCATCACATTCTTTAAAAAAGCGGAGAACTGAGTGACACATTCTTGAAAATTTTCCATTCCAAATGGATGAAACCTAAGAGCAGTTGTTTAAGGGGTCTCGGATGCTGGGAACCTCGCTTCCCAGGGTGGCCTATTCTTGGAGACTCCAGGCAGTGAATGTTTTACCAGGCTGTGTGTTCACTCCATCTGTTATTTGCTTCATTTGTTCATCTTTAAAGGCACGCGATGCTATCAGACTTCATTCTATACATCTATACTACTGATTTCCGTTGACTTACCCCCCACTACCCCCTATCTTCGATGGCTAGTCACTGTTTTAACCCCACACTGGGTTATGTCTTTTATTCATTTACTCTTGCACCCTCCTCTGTCGTCACTGACGAAAATTTAAGCTATACTGGCCCAAGATCAGCCTTTGAAAACACTCCTTGTGTGTTCTCTCGTGCCAACATTGGGACCATATTTTTCTGGTTGTTGAGTGATTTATGTGGGATGAGTTTAAACCTCTTACTGAAGTTAAGATGTATCATGTAAATGACAACATTTGATTAATCAAACTTAGACTCAGTAGTTAAATGTTCCTACTGCGACAGAATGTGCTCTTCCCATAGCCATACTGAAGAGTACTTCACGTTAATTCCTTGGAGGGGTTAAGTAGTGAGGCGGCCACAGGTGCTCGGATCAGGCATTTTCCTTTGTGAGGGCTGGAGGATGACTTTCTCCCCTTTCTTATCCTTAGCTACCTTGCGAATTCTCCTAAAGCTACTGAAACAATGGCAATGGTTTAGACGCCCTGCATCTCCAGGGCTCGTGGTTTGTGCACATCTCTCATCTAAATAAATATAAATACTTTCTCTGTTTCTATTTTATCTTCCCCAGATTCCTGTTTCTGTTGTTGCAGCTTCATAAAACCCAGAGCCCACCTGGCAATAGCAGCTGCTAGCCCAGGTCGAAGTTGGGGAGGGGAGCTGCCTTCCAGGTGCACTCTGTGTGATCCCAACTTCCTCCTGACAGTGCCAGGAACTCCCACGAACTGCTTTCGTGGTTGCATGCAAAAACCTTTGCATTTCTAGAACTCTCATCCCCAGCAGGCTGGGCTGTTGGCTGCCGTGGGATTGCTAGCTGGTCTAGACCCGGCCCCTCCTTCCCCAGGCTTTTCCCACCCCCTGCTTCTCTCTTGGCCTTGGGCCTCACGCCTGAGTCTCCAGCTGCCACCTTGCTGTTGGTTTACTGTTTCTCTGTGATGCTGTTTCTAGCTAGTTATAATTGGCAGGAAACCAGAGCCTCATCTGCCTAGGGCGGAAGTCACATCTGGAACAGGCTTCCCTCTTAAGACTGTGGGCCAGCCCAGCATCTTGCCACTTTGTGTGGGACTTCCTCATTCTTAGTACATGACTGTTTGACCCTCAGGGATGCTAGTGTTTCCTGGCCTCGGTACAGTTGACTTCTCCAGAAACTCTCTGGCTCGCTCTCAGTTTCCTGGAGCCCTACATCCTAATCACAGAAATGGGAAAATCGTATCTAGAGTCCCATAGAAAGAGAAATAGAACCCCCAGGTGTGCCTACAATTCATCCGTTCTCGATTCATTATTTTTAAAATGTAGCTGATGGTTCGGTTCTGAGACCAGATGGTACAAAAATTACCATTCACTCATGGTAGGGCCGCCAACTACAATAATCTTTCAGAAAAGTAATTTAGTGATATAAGTCAGGACCACTTAAAAAACCCTTAGAGTTGCTCATTCCACTCTTAGGAACTTATCCTAAAGACATCCACAGATGTGGACCAAAATTTGTGTGCAAGAATATTATGTAGAATTTCTGTATTGAGAGAATTTGGAGGCAGCCTAGCCGTCCAAAAATAGGACTAAATAAAACATGGTACAGCAATATAGTGAAATATTATATAACCATTAAGTTATGTTCTTCAACGGTTATTTATAAAATAAGGAAAATTCCAACATTTTTGAAGAGTCTTTTTAAAAACAAGAGGACAGGCCAGGCACAGTGGTGCACACTTACAATCCCAGCACTCTGGGAGGCCAAGGCAAGTGGATCACTTGAGGCCAGGAGCTGGAGACCAGCCTGGGCAACACAGTGAGACCCCACCTCTACAAAAAATACAAAAAATTAACCAGGTGTGTTGGGGCACACCTGTGGTCCCAGCTACTTGGGAGGCTGAGATGGGAGGATTGCTTGAGCCCAGGAGTTTGAGGCCACAGTGAGCTGTGATTCTGCCACTGCACTCCAGCCTGGGTGACAGAGTGAGATCCTGTCTCAAAATAAAATAGAATTTAGAAAGAGCACATGCATGAACAATGGAACATAACACTTTAGGTAGTAATATTATCCCAATCACATAGGCGTGCTTAGGGCAAACACAAAAACATTCATAGTATTTATCTCTGGTGGTAGAATTACTGGTGATTTTTGAAAAATACATTTTTTTTTTCTGTATATTCCAAGTGTTCCACAATGAATGTGTCACTTTCCTAATCAGAAAAACAATTGTTATTTGTTAAAAGAAATTAGACGACAAAAAAAGCAAAAACACAAAGGCCTTGCCTGTTCCCCCCACCCCGCCCCCCGTTTTACCACATCCTTTCTCACTGATGTAGAGAAAAAAGGAACTAATATTTATGGTGCCAAGAATGTAAATCCTTCTTATAACTTGGAAAGTACATGTGTATCTTTCCCATTTTAAAGGTAATAAAGTCACCAAAGAAAAGGGTGGCAAAAATAAAATGTGAATGCAGGTCCACTGGCCCCAAAGGAATCTTCTTGCTTCTACAGTGTCCCACTCATGATAGTTTGAAGTTGCATCGTATTCTGTACCTGGGCTTTTTCATTTTATCAAAATAAACTTCTCTTTGGTAACAAAGATATTCTACTTTCTGTAAAACTGTTATTCCAGCTAACTTTTGTTAGCTGAGATTTTGTCTAAGTAGTACCAACGCTTTGAATAATCGTACTAAAAATACAGCCTAACTGGTCTGAATGAAATTGAACAACTGCAATTGTTCAAACAAGCTGGATGCAGCATTTTTGCACGTGTCTCGTCGTTTTGCTACAGTAGTCATTGCAAACGAGTGCCTGATACACAAATTTTGGAGAAGTCATGGTTTCGGGGGATCAGCTTGGAGAAGCTGCCATCTCCTCTGTCCTTCTGAGAACATCCTCCCAGCTGGTGGCATTAGCATTCTGCCTGACCAGGTAAAGCCCTGGCAGGTTGTAGGAAGCCTCCTGTGGGAGCTGACCAGACCTGGAATACCCCTTCTGCATCACCCCAAATTGAATATGGTTATGCAAACAGCCTTTAACAATCCTTGTCACCTGGATCTGAAATACAGTTTAACGATGTCACCTATGTCATCTTGCCACTTGCCTGCCCCCGCAGATTCCCTGCTGCTGTGTGACAATGGCCACTGTGCCATGCTCGTCTGTTACCCTATGACCCAGGAGGAACTGAGAAGACGTATCACTCCTCACCTTTTATGATAAGGAAATGGGGACCAGAGAAGTTAAGCAATTTGCCCAAGGCCATGAAGCTTTAAGTGCATGCATCAGAGCTACTGCTGCATGTGTTTTTTTTTTTTTTTTTTTTTTTTGAGACGGAGTTTCCCTCTCGTTGCCCAGGCTGGAGTGCAATGGCGCAATCTCGGCTCACTGCAACTCCACCTCCTGAGGTTCAAGTAATTCTGCCTCAGCCTCCCGAGTAGCTGGGATTACAGGTGCCCGCCACCATGCCTGGCTAATATTTGTATTTTTAGTAGAGACGGGATTTCACCCTGTTGGCCAGGCTGGTCTCGAACTCCTGACCTCAGATGATCTGCCCGCCTCGGCCTCCCAAAGGGCTGGCATTACAGGCATGAATCACCGTGTCTGGCAGGCTTTGGAGGACGTACAGTGTGGCTGTCTGAAATGAGATGTGTTCTGAGAGTGAATCATGCCCTGGACTTCCAAGATGTGTTTTGAAAAAGGATGCCTAATATCTCATCCGTAATTTTTATATCAATGGCATATTGAAATGTTCATTTTGGATATACTGAGTTAAATAAAATACACCATTAAAATTAATTTCAGTCTCTTTTTTCTTTTTTTTTCTTTTTTAACGTGGTTACTAGGAAATCTTAAATTACAAATGTGACTCGCATTGAATTTCTATTAGCAGCAATGCCTCAGAACTCCGTTTTTCTCATCTGTTAAATGTTGTTAACAATGAGAACACCCGTAAAGTTCCCAAGACAGTAAATGTCGTATACATGTTTATGTTCTTCCCACATCACTTTTTCTCACCACAACACCCAAGCCTCCTGACTTTCATTTGCGTGATCCAGATCCATTCAAAACCATTGTTCCATTTCCATCCGGATTTCTCCTGAGTCAGGGCCTTTTTTTTTTTTTTTAGTCATGTGTCATTTGAAATCTTATGATTACAGTTTGTAAATAGCAAGTCAGAAGTTGGTAACTCAGCCAAGATTCTGAAACTGCCTTGCCTAAAGCAGAGGCACTGGAGAATGCACCTATTCATAAACCCGTCCCAGGCGCTTGTGAGAAGATACACTGACATTTCGGCAGGAAATGCACACAAGGTAATTCATTCCTATAGAAGCTCGCTGAGCATCAGTCTGGTTGTGATATGAATTATTCATGTCCCCCCACCTCCCCCGCCACGCCAGCCTCATGTTCAAGGCTGATGTCAGTGCAGGGCCCATAGCTCCTCTCCCTAGACCCTTTCCTGGACAGCTGTGCCCAGGTCAACACCCCGTCCCAGAGCCAGCTCTCATTCTCTCTGTGGTGAGGGCTCACTCACGTGGGCCCAGAGGCTGCGATCGACACCTAATTGGCCACTACAATTCAATTTTCTCGCCCATCTGCCAGAAGACAGATGAATTCATCCAGCAGCCAGCCCAGGACTCCGGAGGAAACACCTCGAGATAATTTATGAATTGATTTATGCCACTTCTCTTTCCACAAAGAATGTATGGTGGCTGTGTAATGTAAGTGGCCTTTTGTTGAATTTACCAAATTGGTCTCTCATTGCGTGTTGTGGGTGTCCTAGGAGGGAGTGACAAATGCATATGCTACAAGGCCCAAACGGTGATGCTGATGAGGAGCAAGGAGGAGGGAGTAAGCAGCAGGGAGCGGTGGAGACTGTGGCCATCGGAAGAGCTCCTGACCCTTCCGCAGGGGCAGCCGCTGCCCATCCAAGCAGGGTGTCACCTGTGATGATGCTCTAGGTGTTGCAAATCCCCTGATCTGTTACAAAAGGTCAGATTCCCAGATTTTAATGTGGCGATCTCCCGATTTTTGAAGCGTGGGGCTGCGTAAACCTGCCTATTGGTCCCATTCAGCCAGCCAGTTGATCGTCTCTGATCTTGTCTGTCTGCTTGTATAAATGGCAGGCTTTCACGCCGAGGATTCTAACTTCATGTTCTTTTGTATTCCCTCTACCCTTCATCCCTCCTTCCACAGTGGCATGGCGTTTACACCAATTATGATTTTCAGAATTAGACACCAATTTACCATCCTCATAGTTGCTCCAGGCGCATCTTTTTAGTTATTTCCTTTTGTGTCCTCCTCCTTTTTTCTCGAAGTTCTCCAGACTCCGAGAGGAGGGGAAGCAAGAACAGGAGTCGTTAACGGCCACTTTCCAGCCACACACCCTCATCTGTAAGAAAACGTGGCTGAGTCTCCCCCTCTGTGCTTTATCTTCTGTGTGGCCGAAGCATTGCCAGAATGTCAGGGCTCAGGACAGAAGAGGGGAAGGACGCCAGCTGAGGGTCTGGAAGGTCTCTCCTTTGTTGTAAGGCAGCGGTGGAGCAGTTGCAGGATGGCTGGACCCGCCTCCATACATCCTCTGCCAGGCGTTACTGAGCTCCTACCCACCTCCCCATGTGCCTGCCACCTGTGGGACACTTTCTTTTCTGAGGCTTGTCTTGTAAAAAGTGCCACTGCCTCCTAATGTTGTGGCCCATTCAACTAGATACTTTGTCTTTGATGACAAGCCCTGGGGTCCCAAAGAAACCTGGGCTATCTCTGCATGAGTCACCAGAATCTGTAAGTCAAATTCAGTTTCGGTAATTGGCTATTTGAGTCTAAGAGGTAGTTTGTTTGGTTCTTGTTTTTTCTTTTTGTTTTTCCCTATAGTATTGATAAAGACACAGATTAGGCCAGGTGTGGCAGCTCACACCAGTAATCCCAGGGCTTTGGGAGGCTGAGGCAGGAGGATTGCTTGAGCCCAGGAGTTTGAGGCCAGCCTGGGCGACTCACGAGAGACCCAGCTCTACAAAAACTTTAAAAATTAGCCAGGTGTGGTGTTGCGTACATGTGGTCCCAGTCACAGGAAAGGCTGAGGCCAGAGGATCATCTGAGGCCAGGAGCTCAAGGCTGCAGTGAGCCTGGATGGTACCACTGCACTCCAACCTGCGCAACAGAGGGAGACCTGGTCTCAAAAAACAAAAACAGATGCAAATCGACTTCCGTGACAGGAAGCAGGTCCAGATGACTGTTTTTCGATTGACAAATAGAAATTATATATATTTATGATGTACTACATGGTGTTTTGATATATGTTTACATTGTGAAATAACTAAATCACACTAATTAACATATGCAATCTATTCTCTTAGCACATTTCAAGTATACAATACATTGTTACTAACTATGGACACCACGCTGTATAATAGACCTCTTGAACTTGTGTCTAACTGAAAATTGGTATTTTTTGGCCATTAAAGGCATTCCCCGTCACCTCTGCTGTGAGTCCCTGCTAACCACCATTCTACTTTGCTGTTATGAGTTTGACGTTTTTAGGTTTCTCTTATGAATGAAATAATGTGGTATTTGTCCTTCTGTGCCTAGTTTATTTCACTTAGCAAAATGTCCCCAGGTTCATCCACGGTGTTCTAAATGACAGGATTCCCTTGTTTTCTAAGGCTGAATCACATTTCATTACATTTATATACCACATTTTAAAAATCCAATTATCCATTGATACACACGTAGGTTGATTTTATATCTTGGCTATTGTGAATAATGCTGCAGTGAACACGTAAATGCAGATAACTCTTTGCCATGCCGATTTTTCTTTTCTTTTCTTCTTTTCTTTTCTTTAGTTTTCTTTTTTCTTTTTGAAACAGGATCTCATTCTGTTACCCAGGCTGAGTGCAGTGTCCTGTTCAGGGCTCACTGCAGCCTCGACCTCCCAAGTTCAGGTGATTCTCCTGCCTCAGCCTTCAGAGTAGTTGAGACCACAGGTGTGCACCACCACACTCAGCTAATTTTTAAATTGTTAGTAGAAATGAGGTCTCCCTATGTTGTGCAGGCAACACAAGGATCCTCCTACCTCAGCTTCCCAAAGTGCTGGGATGACAGGTTTTGGATATATATGGTAGTTCAATTTTTAATTTTTTGAGGAAGCTCCATCGTGTTTTCCATAATAGTTATACTAATTTCCATTCCTAGCAACTGTGTAACAAGGTCCCTTCTCTCCACATTTCCTTATTGGTGCTCAGAAGGCAAAATTTGAAGAACTACAGTGTTAGTATAAAAAATGTTACAGCACTTTTATGGGAATTGAAAGAAGACAGCTGCAATTTCAGGAAACTGATTAAGAAACACTTGGTCATGCAACATTTGCTCCACATTTTCAAGAATGTGTCAATCAGTTCTCCGCTTTTTAAAGAATGTGATGGGCCAGGTGTGGTGGCTCATGCCTGTAATCCCAGCAGTTTGGGAGGCCAAGGCAGGTGGATCACCTGAGGTCAGGAATTTGAGACCAGCCTGACCAACATGGTGAAACACAGTCTCTACCAAAAATACAAAATTAGCCAGGTATGGTGGCGCATGCCTGTAATCCCAGCTATTTGGGAGGCTGAGGCAGGAGACTTGCTTGAGCCCGGGAAGCGGAGGTTGCAGTGAGCTGATTACGCCACTGCACTCCAGCCTGGGCAGCAATAGCAAAACTCCATCTCAAAAAAAAAAAGTGACGGGCCCGGCACAGTGGCTCATGCCTGTAATTCCAAAACTTTGAGAGGCCAAGGCAGGCGGATCCCTTGAGCTCAGGAGGTTGAGACCAGCCTGGGCAACATGGTGAACCTCCATCTCTACAAAAAATACAAAAATTAGCCAGACAAGGTGGTACACACCTGTGGTCCCAGCTACTTGGGGGGCCGAAGCAGGAGGATTGCTTGAGCCCAGGGGGTTGAGGCTGCAGTGAGCCAAGCTGGCACCTCTGTACTATAGCCTGCATATCAAAGTGAGATCTTGTCTCAAAAAAAAAAAAAAAAAAAAAAGAATGTGACAAATATAATGTAGCCTTCTCTTGATGACTCGGGGCAATCACTTATGATCAAAAATTGCATTTCCGTCTGTAATCCCAGCACTTTGGGAGGCCAAAGCGGGCGGATCACTCAAGAGGCTAAGGCAGGAGAATGGCTTGAACACAGGAGGTGGAGGCTGCAGTGAGCCAAGATTGCACCACTGCATTCCAACCTGGGTGACAGAGTGAAACACCATCTCAAAAAAAGAAAAAAAAATTGTATTTCAATTCAGTAAGCATTTACTGAGCCTCTCTACTTCGTGCCAAGTAGTACACATTGACCTTTAGCCATTTTTTAATTTACTTTAAAACTAGGCTTTGAAAACATTATGCTAAGTGAAAGACGTCAGTCCCAAAGGACCATCCATTTGTATCATTCCATTTATATGAAATGCCCAGAATAGGCAAGTCTGTAAAGACAGAAAGTAGATTAGTGACTGCTTGGGGCTGGGGGGACTGGGGCGCAGTGGCTGGTGTGGAGTGATGACGATGTTCTAATGACATCTGGGGCAACGATAATGCCCTGCTGATTGTGGTGGTGGATACGCAACGGTGAATATATTAAAAAGCGACTGCACGGTACACTGTAAATGGGTGACTTGTACTGTGTACGAAATATATCTCAATAAAGCCTGCTTTTTAAAAGAGATGTTGGCAATGTTCAGAAAACAGAAAGAGACAGCACCTGAACAAGGATGAGGAAGGGAGGATAGTGGGCGGGGCTGGGTCAGAATGATGATCAGTCCCTCTTTGTCTCCGTAGGATCTTTTGCCCCTCCTGGACTAGCTTGGGACACTCTGCTGCTCCACCATCTGCTCTCCCTCCTGTCCCCATGCCTGCCTGTGACAGCTTCGATGGCATCAGCTGCTCCCCATCCACTCTGGTTCTGAAAACCACAGAGGTTCAAGGCTGGACTTGGGAGTCGCAAAGCCCCCGGTTTTATGACAGGGGTGTGACCTGCACCAGCAATGTGACCTTGGACAAGTTTTTTAACCATTTTTCTTTCTTTCTTTTCTTTTTTTTTCTTTTTTGGAGACGAAGTTTTGCTCTTGTTGCCCAGGCTGGAGTGCAGTGGTGCAACCTTGGCTCACTGCAACCTCCGCCTCCCAGATTCAATCAATTCTCCTGCCTCGGCCTGCCGAGTAGCTGGGATTACAGGCTCCCACCATGTCCGGCTAATTTTTTGTATTTTTAGTAGAGATGGGGTTTCTCCACGTTGGCCAGGCTGGTCTCGAACTCCTGACCTCAGGTGATCCACTCGCCTTGGCCTCCCAAAGTGCTGGGTTTTTTTTTTTTTTAACCTTTTTAAGCCCCACTTTTCTCATCTATAAAACAGGAATGATGATATCTATCTCATGGTGTTATGGTGAGGATTAAAGGAGATAAAGCGCAGAACGTGTCTGACTCATAGTAAGTGATCAAAAGGATTTCGTATCTGGGAAGGGGAACTCAGCAGGCTGTCAGGGAGAGTTTCACTACAGATAAAGCTGGAATCCTCAGAGCATGACGCTGGAGGTAGTTACTCTGGCTACTCAGCTCGGTCAGATGTTAAGGATGTTGGTATCAGTGAATGTTCCTGCCAGATGAGAAGTTAACTGAAGCACCAGTGTTCCTTAAAATAGTAGAAGGGGGAGGCTGGGAGCAGTGGCTTATGCCTATAATCCCAGCCCTTTGGGAGGCTGAGGCAGGTGGATCACAAGGTCAGGAGTTCGAGACCAGCCTGGCCAACATGGTGAAACCCCGTCTCTGCCAAAAATACAAAAATAAGCCAGATGGGGTGGCTGGCGCCTGTAATCCCAGCTATTCGGGAGGCCGAGGCAGGAGAATTACTTAAACCCAGGAGGTGGAGGTTGCAGTGAGCTGAGATTGCACCACTGAACTCCAGCCTGGATGACAGGGGGAGACTCTGTCTCAAAACAAAACAAAACACAAATAAAATGTCCCTTAACAGCTGTTAGCCACTGCAAGGATGTGGGTGGCTGAATTTCTAATCTTACCCTGGCTTTTTTCTCCCTCATACAGTGTTGGTAGCAGAGAAGAGAGGAAGATCTTGAAGTTCCTGATGAGGCCAGTTGAACTCTGAGAACCTTGGGCCTCATCTCCCTCCCACTCTGCCCTCGCAAGCCTGGCTCAGTCTTGATAGCTGATGTGTGGAGTGTGTGGGAGAAGGTCGGGCTGGGACTCACTCCGATCAGATCCCTCTGTCTCCTCATCTCCAAGGCTGCTGTGATGGGAACAGCAGGAATCTGTTCCCCTCTGTGTCTACCCCAGTGTGGTTATTCAATGTTGGTGGCCTCTCAGTGCTAGAAAAGGGACATATCCTTCCTTCCAGACATCCTGGAATAAAGGAAGACAGTGGTTCCTAAGGACATCAGACACGGTGGGAGGGAAGGGAGCAGATGGCATATTAGTTTGTGTTGGCTGCCAAAGCAAATACCACAGACCACATGACTTAAAACAGAAGTTTTTTTTCTCACAATTCAGGAGGCTGGAAGTCTGAGTTCAAAGAGTCAGCAGGGCTGATTTCCTCTAAGGCCTCTGTCCCTGGCCTGTAGCTGCCATCCTCTCCCTGCGTCTCCACGTGGTCATCCCTCCGTGTGTGTCTGCGTCCAGATTTTTTCCTACAAGGACAGCAGTCATATTGAAGTAAGGACCAGTCCATTTTAATGTAGTCACCTTTAATGACCCTATTTCCAAATGCAGTCACATTCTGGATGTCTGGAGGTTGGGGTTTCAACATTTGAATCTTGGGGGGACAGAATTCAGCCCATAACAGATGGTGAGGGGGACAAGCTCCTTCTGCCACTTGCAGAGAATATCAAGATCACAGGCACCCGCCAGAAAGTCCCCAGGAGAAGGGTTCATCCTTCTACCCCGGAGGATGTCCTGGCCCGGGGTGCCCTGCAGGGCAGCAGCACAGCTGTGGGCTCACAGCTGGCCACTCCAAGATTCCTGGGTGCCTGGGCCAGGTTCGGGTTTATTTGAACAGGAGACCCAGGAGGGAGCAGAGGCTCTTTCTCTGCTCTGCAGTTATGAAACATACTTAGGGGAAAATCAAACTCCACGCTAATTTAATAGTTATTAATAATTGATAACACTCATTCCTCAAGGATTGTTTGTACAGTGCTTGGAGGCCTGAGAATTGGTGATAATGAAATTTTAGCATAAGATAAAATTGGGTTAAGGGTTTTTCTGCCTCTGTTTAAAATGTTCCTGTATAAAATATTCATTTTAGGTTATCAACTAATAAACAAATATGTCCCCCATATGCTCCCATGTGTGAAAATCTAATGTGATAATGAAAGTAAAAATAGTAATAAACAAATGATAGGAAAAACGATCATTTGCTACACAATGAATAAATGATTAGAGTAATAGATTAACATGAAGAACAGGCACAGGGCGGGAAGGGGAAGGGGAAGGGGTTGGCATCTACAGCTCGCTCTGCGGTTTGTGTGGACACGTGACTCGATGCCAGTAGCTCTCTCCTTTGTCCTTCCAGCAGGTGTTACTGAGCCGTGATGACTTGACAGTGGCTGGGCGGGTCTCACCGGAACGGGGCAGGCGCGCTTTGCCTGTGTTCCTGACTCCCCCTCCTTCCCGTCTCTTGTCTTTTCAAATGACGCCATGAATGCAAGAGGGGGCAAAAGGTGAAATGCAAACCCTTTGAGTTAGCCCTGCTAAAATCTCCTCGTTTCAAATCCTGCTGGCAATGCCGCCTGTAGCCTGCCTCTGTGCCCCTCTGGTCGCTTGTTCTCCTACCCAGTCCCTAGAGATCATGCCCATCAGGGTTCATCCTAGAGCTCCTGCTCTTCTCTATAGCCCGTTCTCACAGCCTTGGAAAATGCCTCCACTGACAACTCCCAACTTACATTCCGTGCCAAGACCTTCCTCGGAGCCCCAGCCTCACACATCCCACCACGCCTCACACATCCCCTCCCCTCGTCTCCTTGACATCTCCGCTTGGTGACATGCAGGCTTCTCAATCTCCCTGCTCCTTCCTCTGCCTCAGTAAATGCTGGCCCAGGCCGCTCACCTGCTTGAGACACAACCCCAAGACGCATCTTTGATGCGTCCTTTTCCGTCACTCCCCATATCCAACCCGTCCATGAGTTATTTCGGTTCTACCTTAAAAATACCCCTGGGGGCCAGGCACAGTGGCTCACACCTGTAATCCCAGCCCTTTGGGAGGCGGAGGCGGGTGGATCACGAGGTCAGGAGATCGAGACCATCCTGGTTAACACGGTGAAAGCCTGTCTCTACTAAAAATACAAAAAAAAAAAAAAAAAAAAATTAGCCGGGCGTGGTGGTGGGAGCCTGTAGCCTCAGCTACTCGGGAGGCTGAGGCAGGAGAATGGCATGAACCCAGGAGGTGGAGCTTGCAGTGAGCCGAGATGGCGCCATTGTACTGCAGCCTGGGTGACA
The DNA here is from genome assembly GCF_003255815.1 of Theropithecus gelada. Classification (NCBI taxonomy): domain Eukaryota; kingdom Metazoa; phylum Chordata; class Mammalia; order Primates; family Cercopithecidae; genus Theropithecus; species Theropithecus gelada. The sequence goes on along the minus strand of NC_037681.1, from coordinate 18,128,652 downwards.
GAGTGAGACTCCATCTCAAAAAAAAAAAAAAAAAAAAAGAAAGAAGAAGAATACCCAAGCTTCTTACTGCACAGAGACCCTGACTAAGCTGCCCCACCTATCTGGGCAGCCCTGTCTTGACTGTTCTTCGCTCTCCTCTGACATTTCTGGCTGGCTGGATCGCTAATGATCCCCTAGGACTTCATTTAATACTCTAAGTGAGATCCAGATCAGGCTCCTCAGCATCACCTGGAGCTCCTTAGAAATCTCAAGCCCTCTCCAGACCTACTGAATCAGGAATCAGGATTTCAGCAAGATCCCTGGGTGATTCAAATGCAGATTAAGGCTTGAGAAGCTCTGCTGCAGCTGAGAGCACAGCAGGCCCCTTTCCACCCCAGGGCTTTTGCACGTGCTCCTCTTTCCCCGGCTCCTCAAACAGCTTGCTTCCAGGACACCTCTGGAAATGGATGTGATGAACCATGGCTGCTTCTGGGGAGAGAAACGTGGAAGCTGGCATTGGGGATGGGAGGGAGAATTACTTTGAATTATATGCTCTCATTCACCTTCAAATAAGCCATTTTAACAGCTCTTTTTCAGTCTTCAGTTCTATTTACAGCCACTGTGAAAAGTAATCTCCCTTCCTTCCTTGGTGCCACAGTGTCCTTTGTTTCCTCAATGGCATTCGTTCATCATGATTTGGTGATGTTTCTTCACTGATGTCTTGCTTCCGCCATCAGCATACAGGAAGTGAAGACGGTTCACCCCCCTGCATCCACCAGCTTTAGATCCATGCTGCACACAGGAAGCTCTGAAACGCTGACAAAATGCGCTTCTCTGAAATCTCACGTTCAGATGCTCCTCCCTGACCCTTCCGTCCCTCCATGCAGTGCACCTACTAATTTGCTCCCACGACTCCTGTTTCATACCCACAGGAGCTCCGGTCCTGATGGCTCCGCTCTTATCTTCCAGCCTCCTTGGTTTGCATCTGTTCTGTGGCTGCTTTCTTCTCTGGCTCCCACACACAGAGCAGGTGACCTGACCTCAGCATAACCGAGAGAAATGAAAGTCATCAGAGGCAATGCGCTCACTTCCCTGCCACGAAGCCCACAAACCTGTCCACGTTTGCTGCTGTCTTTTTCTCCCTTCCGTTTGCTATTGTGCCACTGCTGTCTTTCTGAAAGTGCTCTGATCTCACTCCTCCAGTGGTGCTGGTAAACGTTTCACACCTGGCTCTCTGGGAATAAAAAGGTCTGAGCTGAAGAGATTGCTGGTTTCTGTGGTGTAAATACTCCCATCACAGCCAATTTCAAGCCACCAATGAGATAACAGTACACGCAGAGTTGGAAGAGATGCATAGACATGAGTGATTATATAGCATTCTCGCCATAGGGACACAATGGATGGACATTATCTCAGGGGAATAGCTATTGGTAGAAGGTAGCAAACTAGGAAGAGATGAGTTTTCAGTATGTATTGCTTTGTTTCTAATGTAACCTATTTAACTGTAAGTTTTCATCATTTACTTTTTAACACTGGCTGCATTTGGTGCCTGGCTCAGAAAATTCCTGCAGATTTCACAATCGGCTCTCCCACCTGTGGTCATGCCTTGCAGTCACTTTTCCACCCCCACCCAGTTCTCCGTCACCACAGTCTGGTTTCTACCCTACATGCCAAGGAACCTCTTCTACCTCCTTGTTGCTGACTTCCTTCTTACCTTCCTGGATCCCCAGGGGTGTGGGACTCTGGGACCACCTACTCCTCCAGCTTCCACAGTCCTGCAGCACCCGGCTTCTGCCTCTCCTCTGCCCGTATACTCCTGCTCTCTGTCCTTCCTCAATTCCTCTCCTCGGTCTGTCCCTCAGGGTTTCTGGCCTCAGCCCTGGCTCCCTTTGAACTCTCTCTGGGCCACTTCGGCCATCTCCCCGCCCCATGATCCTCTTCTCTCTGTGGGTGACACTCCATTCTCTATCCCCAGCCCAGCCGTCTCCCAGGCTTTGGCCCACAGCAGGTGCTCACGGAGCATCATGGCTTCAGTGAACACATGAAGGAACGCGTCGTTGAAACTATCCCTTGTCCCCTTCTCACTGGCCCCCAGTCCATCCTCCACATTTATCCAAAACCCATCTTTCTCAAATGCAAGTCTTAAGCACTGCTTTCGAGCCTCTGGCAGACTGCTGCAGTGGCTCAGGGAGGCCAGGCTGGGGCCAGGCTGGCGAGAGCAGAGATGCACAGACCTGGATACATTCGTGGTGGCTTGTGGAGTGGAAGCCACAGACAAGGGCACCCACCGAATGTGCAGGGTGGGTGGTGACTCGTGGGTGCCTGGCATAGACATCCAGGGGCAGACAAACCATTCACTGAAACAGGGACTTCGAACCATTTCTGCTCTAACTTCTGATGCCAAGTGCGTGGGTTTTTACCTCCCACTAACCAGTTCTCCAACTCTCCCGACACCAACTGGGTGTCCTACGATTCAATTCAGTTTTGACACTATCCATCAGCGTCAGGTCCTACAGGTTAAGAGCTCTGTCCCGCAAGGCTGCCCCCACTTCAGAGGCCAGTCGCAAGGCCTGGGCCTCCCATACGTCTGACCAATGGACTATAAACTGGTGGTTCCCACAAACTCCTTCTCAGGTTTAGAACAGCTCACAGAACTCAGGAAACATTTTACTTACACTTACTGGTTTATGATTAGGATGCAACTCGGGGACAGCAGATGAAAGGACTGCCCTGGGTGAGACATTGCAGTGGCTGCTGCGGAGCATCCAGGCTCTCTCTGGACGTGCCACCATCCCAGCACCTCCCTGTGCTCACCAGCCCGGAAGGTCTCCAGCCCTGTCGCTGAAGGGTTTTGTGGAGGTTACATCCCTTAGGCATGGTAGATTAAAACACTGGGCATTGTTGTGTACTTCAACCTCCAGTCCTTCCCATCTCCTTGGAGAGGAGATGGGGTAGCTGAAAGTGCTAACCCTGTAGTCACAAGGTTGGTTCCTGTGGCAACCACTCCCATCTGAGGCTCTCTCGGAGCCCACCATAAGCTCAGGTATGGTTAGAGGGGGCCCATCTTGAATAACAGAAGACATTCCTCTCACCCCTATTTCTTAGGAAATCCCAAGGCTTTTAGAGTTCTTGTGCCAGAACCAGGGTGGAGAATCAAATATATCTCTTATGATATGACAATGTCACAAGGACTGTCACAGGAAGAGCAGATCTGTGTGCAGGGGAGGTGTCTAGGTGTACAGGTGCCTACTGGACTTCCAGAGACCAAGAGGGGCACGTGGTGTTCAGAACAGAGGTCTGGGAGGAAGTAAAGGTGGGAGCTGTCAGCATACAGATGATAAGAACGTCACATAGATGAACAGACATTTCTCAAAAGAGGACATGCATACAGCCAACAGACACATGAAAAAATGCTCATCATCACTGGCCATCCGAGACATGCAAATCAAAACCACAATGAGATACCATCTCACACCAGTTAGAATGGCGATCATTAAAAAGTCAGGAAACAACAGGTGCTGGAGAGGATGCGGAGAAATAGGAACACTTTTATACACTGTTGGTGGGATTGTAAACTAGTTCAACCATTATGGAAAACAGTATGGCGATTCCTCAAGGATCTAGAACTAGAAGTACCATATGACCCAGCCATCCCATTACTGGGTATATACCCAAAGGATTATAAATCATGCTGCTATAAAGACACATGCACACATATGTTTATTGTGGCACTATTCACAATAGCAAAGACTTGGAATCAACCCAAATGTCCATCAGTGACAGACTGAATTAAGAAAATGTGGCACATATACACCATGGAATACTATGCAGCCATAAAAAAGGATGAGTTTGTGTCCTTTGTAGGGACATGGATGCAGCCGGAAACCATCATTCTTAGCAAACTATCACAAGAACAGAAAACCAAACACCGCATGTTCTCACTCATAGGTGGGAACTGAACAATGAGATCACTTGGACTCGGGAAGGGGAACATCACCCACCGGGGCCTATCATGGGGAGGGGGCAGGGGGGAGGGATTGCATTGGGAGTTATACCTGATGTAAATGACGAGTTGATGGGTGCTGACGAGTTGATGGGTGCAGCACAGCAACATGGCACAAGTATACATATGTAACAAACCTACACGTTATGCACATGTACCCTAGAACTTAAAGTATAATTAAAAAAAAAAAAAAAAAAAGAATGTCACATAGATGAAAGCAAACATTTTCAGCAAGTTTTCATGGATTTTAGAATAAATTCTAAATGCCTAGGCATGGTCTCCCACAATACCTCCGCCCCTCAGCTCCCCCTAGCTCTTGGTTTGGGTCTCAGCGCCAGCTCCCCTCCTCCACCCGTCCCTGCCCCACCCCTTCTTCCACTTCCTGCAAGAGGGTGGATGTCATGCCTGCCTTGGGTGGTTCGGGCTGTAATACCAAAATACCATAGACTGGGTGGCCTCTAAACAACACGCTTATTTTTCACAGTTCTGGAGGTTGGGAAGTTCATGATCAAGGGGCAGATTCAGTGTCTGGTGAGGGCCCAATTAATGGTTCATAGATGGTGCCTTCTGTCTGTGTCCTTCCATGGTGGAAGGGGCGAGGGGGCTCCCTGGGACCTCTTCTTATAGGAACCTATCCCATTCATCAGGGCCCCACCCTCATGACCTAACCAGCTCTCAAAGGCCCCACCTCCTAACACCAGCACACAGGGGTTACGCTTCAACATAGGAATGTGCGGGGGACACCAACATCCAGACCGCAGCAAGGCTTCTCCTGCTTGCTCCAGCAGATCCTCTGGCTGCGGTGACCGCCACGTGCCCTGAATGGAAGGGCTGTTCTGTGTCTGCCCTAGGACTTGGCCAACTCCTCTGCCCAGTGAGCTGAGAGCCCACTGGGGGCGGGGACATCCTTGTCACTCTCCCCGTGTTTCCTCAGTGCTTCCCCAGTGCCTGGCTCATGGTGGTTGTTCAATGAGCACGTGTCAGAAGAAGATGTTATGCTGTGAGCTCTCTGAGGCTTGTGAGCCGGCCTCAGGGAATGCAAGTCCAACCGTCATTGGTGTTGGAGGTAACCGAACACCAAGTCCTGGCCAGTCTCTCCTGGATGCTGTACACTGTGTTCTCGGGGAGGCAGGAGGACTTGCAGCGGATGCCAGGGACACGTGCCCACGTCAGCCTCCCCTTTTCCGGCCACATTTCAAACAGGTCTCAAGAGCCATGTAGCTTTTCCAGACTCACCTTGAGTAAACACACAGCTGCTGCCTCTCACCCACTGAGCTCGAATCTGTCGTCATTTTTGTATTGTGCACCCGTGTACGGTTTGGCTACAGGCAACAAGGTGCCGATCTGCCTCTTCATGGAAGCATCGAGGCTCTTGGACTGTGAACTGCGCTGGTGAGACGACGAGGAGGGGACATTGGGACTTAGCAGTTGGCACAAGGCCTCCTGGAGCAATTCCAGGACCCCTCTAGGGAGTTACCACAGTGGTGACAGGGAAGATTTACCATCTGGGACTGTGCTAGGTGCCAAGCGGAGCAGAGCTTGTCAGGTTCCCAGAACCGAGTATTAATCAAGCAGGAAATGTCTGTGCCCGTTCTTTGCTAAGCTGGATTCCTCGCTCACTAGGCATCAAGGTGCCTGTGGAGCACCCCAGGCATGAGAAAGGTCTCGGGAGGCCGAGAGTGCCTGGCCTGCCCTCCAGCCCCACCCCGGGTCACACTTGGGGTCCCTGCAGGCGGCTCACTGTGAATGGAGGAAGCCATCGTGGACTTGGGTCCCATGGGGCTGGCTCTCGGAGAAGCCCTGTGGAACCGTGGTTTGGTTCTAATGAGGGTAGAAGATTCCAAAAGTGTATCATGAAAAGCTCCATGACCACCTGTGTTTTAGAGACTTTGGTGACTTCAGAGGCCTTGAAATACAACCCCAGAGAATAACAGTCAGCTTTGGACATGTGTGTTTGTGTGTGCGTGCATGTGTGTGTGTGTTTTGGGCGGGGTGGGGAGGGATTCCTAATTCCCACCCCCCAGCCTTCCTCCTGAGCTGGAAGCCAGCCTTGAACAGGCGAGGGTGGGTTCTTACCTTCCTCAGAGGTGGTTGAGAACCACAGAGGCAATTCTAAGTCAAAATAAACCCGGAGCCTTGTTCCAGCTTCTGTGTTTAAAGGGAAAGTCACTGTACATTTCTCCTGGATGCCCTCCTGCCCCCAGAGTCTCACTCCTGTGTCTGAACAGTGGGTGACTTCTCTCAGTGAACACACTTTTTGTTGATTATGATTTTCCAATCTGTTTCTGAAGCGGGGGGAAGTTATAGCTGGTAAATTCTCAGTCTGGACAACACACAGTGTCACTTCACAATAAAATGTGTGAGGACAGGTAAGACAGTTATTGTCCTTGCAACATTAGAGATCACCATTAGGTGGTATATTCATCCAGGTTCTCAGAGAAACAGAACCAATAGCATATAGATATACAGTTATGTACCATATAACAACGTTTTGGTGAATGACAGACCACACATACAACAGTATTTTTACCATGCCTTTTCTCTCTTTTTTTTTTTTTTGAGATGGAGTCTCTCTGTTCCCCAGGCTGGAGTGCAGTGGGGTGATCTCAGCTCACTGCAACCTCCGCCTCCTGGGTTCAAGCGATTCTTTTGCCTCAGCCTCCTGAGTAGCTGCGACTACCAGAATGCACCACCACATCCAGTTAATTTTTGTATTTTTAGAAGAGATGGAGTTTCCCCATTTTCGCCAGGCTGGTCTCAAACTCCCAACCTCAAGTGCTGGGATTACAGGCATGAGCCACCGCACCCAGCCTTACTGTGCCTTTTCTATGTTTAGATACACGAATACTTACCATGTGTTACATGGCCTGGAGTATCCAGTACAGTATCATGCTGTATAGGTTTGTAATCTAGGAGCAACAGGCTATACCATAGAGCCTATAGGCTTGTTTAAGTGCATTCTATGATGTCCACACAATGACTTAATTGCCTAACAACGCATGTTTCAGAATGTATCCTCACTGTGAAGCAATGCAAGACTGCACATGAAGAAATTTATTATAAGGCATTGGTTCCCGTGAGTATGGAGGCTGGGAAGGCCCACGATCTGCTGTCTGCAAGCTGGAGACTCAGGAAAGCTGGGGGTTAGTTCAGAGGTCCAAGAGCTGGAGGGCCAGTGGTGTGGATTGAGTCTGAAGGCCTGAAAAGCAGGGGCACTGGGGGAAGGTGGCAAGCATCGGACAGAGAGATGGCAAATCCTCCCTCCTGCTCCAGTTTTGTTCTGTTTGGGTCTTCAGTAGATTGGGCAATGCCCGCCTGTATTACTGATGGCGATCTGCTTTACTCAGCCCACTAATCCAAATGGTCATCTCTTCCAGAAACATCCACACAGACAAATCCAGAAATAATGTTTAACCAGCTATCTGGGCAACCAGTGACCCAGTCAAGTTGAAACATAAAATTAACTATCACAGGTGTCATGGTAGCTTTTTTTCCTCTAAGTAGCTGAAATAAAAGTTAGACAATGCCCACTGTACCCTCTTACAGAATGAAGGAATGAAGCCTACACTCTTTGGCATTCTGAAAACAAAGCTGCCAGCCAGGTGTGTTCCCGTGTCAGCACCAGGAGCTGCTTTTCATTCCCCAGGTCCAACCCTGTCATAAAAGTGCAAGCTGAACAATTAACAATTTGCAGATGATATTTAATGCCTGGGGGGGGGGGAAAGAACAACATGCCTTTTCTTTTCTGTTTTTAGTAACATTCTTGGTAACATATTTATGCATTTTGTACAGAAGATATAAGTAAATATTGTGGAAAAACACACTTTATATCCTCCAAGGCCTTAATAATCATGGCAGTTATCAAAGGCGCAAGAAGGCTAGGCCGGGCGCGGTGGCTCACGCCTGTAATCCCAGCACTTTGGGAGGCCGAGACGGGCGGATCACGAGGTCAGGAGATCGAGACCATCCTGGCTAACACGGTGAAACCCCGTCTCTACTAAAAATACAAAAAAAAAAAATAAGCCGGGCGAGGTGGCGGGCGCCTGTAGTCCCAGCTGCTCGGGAGGCTGAGGCAGGAGAATTGCACGAACCCGGGAGGCGGAGCTTGCAGTGAGCGGCGATCTGGCCACTGCACTCCAGCCTGGGCGACAGAGCCAGACTCTGTCTCAAAAAAACGAAAAAAAAACAAAAAAAAAAACAAAGGCCCAAGAAGGCCTCAGCACTAAATCATGTGGCTTCAGAAATGCGTGAATAAATCTGTAGTCAAGCCTTTGCAGAGGAAATGTGAACTACAAATCAATTGGCCTCAGACAATTCATTTACTTAATTTATCCTTTGGATTTACAAAGAGACCCAATTAATTTAGAGATGCTTCCACTGGCACTTGCTGCTCTGAGGGCCCCTCGCTGAGAGTAGTGAGTTCCTGGAACCAATGACTCACGTCGTTTCTTTCTGTGCATTGTGCTCGGCCCCTTGGAACCCAGCTTTCCCCGTTTTAGAAGGTCAAGGGATTAACCTGTTCAGCATTTTATTTATTTATTTATTTATTTGAGTCTCGCTCTGTTGCCCAGGCTGGAGTACAGTGGCGTGGTCTCGGCTCACTGCCACCTCCGCCTCCAGGCTTCAAGTGACTCTCCTGCCTCAGCCTCCTGAGGAGCTGGGAGTTACAGGCGCCCACCACCACACCCAGATAATTTTTGTATTTTTAGTGGAGACAGCAGTTCACCATGTTGGGCAGGTTGGTCTCAAACTCCTGGCCTCAAGTGATCCGCCCGCCTCATCCTCCCAAAGTGCTGGGATTACAGGCGTGAGCCACCACATCATGTTCCTTCAGCATTTTAAAGGGAACTCATCACCTGAATTGAGATGCTAAAAGGAATTTGCCCCAAGGGAGAACTCTTCAAGCTGACAGCCTGGCTTGGAAAACACCCACTGGATCACCAAATGCTGACTGAGGCTTAAAGAGAGTTCTAAGAGCCTTTGTTGGGAACCGCAAGCCCAGGACCACTCAAGCTGGTGTGTGTTTGGGCTCAGAACTCTCCTGGAGTGATTCACCTCACTCTCAGTGCAGCTGAGGCTGTTGACATCACTCTTAGCTTTCCAGGCTGTTAAAATATCAATCATATCAATACACAGGGAGAAAGGAGAAAACAGTTCGACCTAATGGATTAATCATGTTCTTTTGAATATCCCCTAGAATACGAAGAACTGAAGCTTTCCTCAAGATATCCTTTAGGAAAACTAACAGCTTCAAGGAGAAGAACCAAGATAAGTGGCCCAAGGTTGGTTCCCAGGGAAAGCAGAGAGGATTCAAGATGTGGATGTCTCAGAGCGCCATGTGAGCGCATTGCTTCCATGAAACAGCAGTAGGTTGACCTAGAAAAGGTGCAGAGAACAAGAGTTCTTGAAGATTATTGGGTAGACTGAAAACTGAAATGTGACATGATTTTGAGTATTTACTGGAGTATAAGAAAAAAGAATCCGTGTGACTTTGATGCTTGGAACTGATTTAGTATCAGTGAATTATATTTATTTCTCCAATCACACTACTTAGTTCTGCAATGACTAATATTTATATAATTAAAATAATGTAAATATTGTTTCTTGGTTTGCAATTTTTAGAATCAACTTCTGGCAGAGCACCAAAGACCTAGTTAATTTACAAAACAGAATGCAAACATTATAAGATGGGTGCTGTGAAAGTTACAGTAGCATTAACAGCAGTCAGGAAAAGATGGGGAGAAGGGCAGGGTGAGGAAGGAATAGCAAGATCCTCATGTTGCCAAGGGGAGGCTCAAGAGGAATGGTCTGTCAATGGAAAAAGAAACAGCAAAGTTATAAAGGGAAACAAACCAATAGGAGAAACTATTAATATATATGTTGATAAAAGACAAGTGTTGGAGGGTTGCGGAGGAAAGAGTGTAAGAAAACAGCCTGTTGCAAGAGTAATGCCACCTGAGGTGAAATCACCATCAGGATCAATGTTTGACTCCTGAATACCAAGGTATTCCCATATTCCCACAGTCAGGCCAAGAAACAATGCCTGTAGCGTAGACAACTCTTATAAAAATGCTTATCTAACTTCCCCAGTGGTCACGAATCTTGCAGGAGGGTCTGAGACGTGACCAACTGTACATGTTTTACCAAAAGCAGTTTGCTATATAAAGACTACTTTCTGGAGGGCAAGTATAGGAATCAACCATCTCTTGGCCACCAGAGATATTGCTTCTGTTTGTTAGTTCCTATTAAATGTTTCTTTCTTTCTTGTCCAGGTGCGGCGGCTCATGCCTGTAATCCCAGCACTATGGGAGGCCAAAGCAGGCGAGTGTCACCTGAGGTCAGGAGTTTAAGACCAGCCTGGCCAACATGGTGAAACCCCAACTCTACTAAAAATACAAAAATTAGTCCAGCGTGGTGGCGTACGCCTGTAATCCCAGCTACTTGGGAGGCTGAGACAGGAGAATCACTTGAACCCAGGAGGCGGAGGCTGCAGTGAGGTGAGATCGTGCCATTGCACTCCAGCCTGGGCAACAGAGTGACCTTTTTTTTTTTTTTTTTTGAGACAGGGTATGGCTCTGTTGTTCAGGCTGGAGTGCAGTGGCATGATCATGGCTCACTGCAGCCTCCACCTCCCAGGCTCACTTGATCCACATCAGTCTCCTAAGTAGCTGGGACTACAGGCATACACTACCATGCCCAGCTAATTTTTGTATTTTTGGTGGAGATAGAGTCTCACTATGTTGCCCAGGCTGGTCTCAAACTCCTGGGTTCAAGGGACCTATCTGCCTTGGTCCCCTCAAAGTGCTGGAATTACAGGCATGAGCCACCATGCCCAGTCTAAATGTTTCTTTCTGAGACACTGGATTTGTTAGCCTCTTTCTTCTTCCTCTCAGTTCCTTTGGCCTCTAGGGGTAGGCTTACCTGCTTACCACAGAAAAAAGAGGTAATGTAAGACAGGAAATTTTATTTAAAAAAAAAAGTTTTTTAATTTTTAGTTTTTTATTTTTTGAGATGGAGTCTTGCTCTGTTGCTGAGACTGGAGTATTGTGGCATGATCTTGGCTCACTGCAACTCCCACCTCTCAGGTTCAAGCAATTCTCCTGCCTCAGCCTCCTGAGTCTCTGGGAATTACAGGCACCTGCCACCATGCCCAGCTAATTTTTGTATTTTTACTGGAGATAGCATTTCACCATGTTGGCCAGGCTGATCTCAAACTCCTGACCTCAAGTGATCTGCCTGCTTCAGGCTCCCAAAGTGCTGGGAGGAAATTTTCTCATGTTTCATGGTTGGGTGAGGGAGTCTCAATAGATTAATATATCAAGAAATAGAGTTATAAGCCTGTATTACCCAGAATTATATGTGCATCCACCCAAAGAATACAGAAAATAGTTAAATGTGATTATCCTGGAGAGTGGGACTGCTTCATGGAGAGCAAGGCTTTGCTCATTTAATATTATTCTATAGCTCAGGAATCAGTTAACTATGACGCACAGGCTGGCTGCCTCTTTTGTAAATAAAGTTTTATTGGAACACAGTCACACTCATTTGTATAAGTATGTGGATATATGAGTGTATGGTTGACTTTGTGTTAATAATGGCAGAGTTGGGTAGTAGTGACAGAGACCACATAGCTTAAATATTTGTCATTTGGCCTTTTAAGAAAAAATTTGCTGACCTCTGCTATAGACTAGGATTAAACAAACAAACAAACAAACCCATATGTATGCTTTATGCTGATTAAAAAAAAAAATTAAAGTGGGGGGAAAGTCTAAACTGCCCACTTTTCAAAGCCCATTTCCAAACCACTGTAGACTTGAACTCTAGGTTATAGAAACCTCCACATAACTTCTTTTCATTCCTAAATTGTCTCTAGTCACATGCATTTGATCCTGGAACTGGAATATTCACCATATTGTTTTATTTAATATTTCCAGCTCTCAATAGCAACAACAAAAATGTGGCATACAAAAAACCATGAAAAACACAGTCTAAAGAGATGAAGCAACCATTGGGACCAGACTCACATATGACACAGATGTTGGAGCTATCAGACATTAATTATGATTAATATGTTAAAGGACCTAAAGGAAAAGGTAGACAGCATGCAAGACCAGATAGGCAATTTCAGCAGAGAAATGGAAACCATTATAAAGAATCAAATGGAAATACTAGAAACAAAACACAGTAATGGAGATGAGATGTGCTTTTGACGGGCCCATCAGTATAATTGATAGAGCTGAGTAAAGAATAAGTAAACTTAAACATATTACCCAAAATAAAATGCAAAGGGGAATAAAGCAAAAAAAATCTCAAGACAGTACAGATAATCCAAGAACTGTAGGACAATATCAGAAATATCAGACAGTCTAATATAAGCATAATTGGAATTCCAGAAGAAGAAGAAAGAGAAAATTGGGCAGAAAACATATCTGAGAAAAATAGTGGCTGGAAACTTTTGAAAATTAGTGACAGAGCTTTATGCAGTGGCAGTATCATAGCCAATGAGGTTTATCTGAGGTGTGATTATTGCTAACTGAAAACTTTTCCTAATACTCCACCATGATGACTTGAAATATAGTCAGCACTGGCAATTTTTGACAGTCTGTACAGACACTGAACTTTATAGTTAAAAACTTAGCTAGAGACACAGAATCAAAGATCTAAGAATACCAGAGCACACCAGCAGGATAAATACCAAAAACAAAGAAACAAACATGCCTAGACATATCATGTGTAAATTGCTGCAACTCAAAGACAAAGAGAAACTCTTGAAGGTGATCAGAGAAACTAAACATGCTATCTATTGAGGAACAAGGATAAGAATTACAACAGACTTCTGTCAGAAACCATACAAACCAGAAGACAATGGATTAACATCTTTAAAGTACTAAATGAAAAAAAAAAAAAAAAAAGGCTGGCAATCCAAACTTCTATACCTACTTAGAATATCCTTAAAAAGATATGAGAAGTGAAAACCTTCTCAGGCAGACAGAGATTGAGGAAATTCATTGCCAGTAAACCTACTCTACCATAAATATTAAAGGTAGATCTTTAGGCTGGGTGCAGTGGCTCACGCCTGTAATCCCAGCACTTTGGGAGGCCAAGACGGGCAGATCACAATGTCAGGAGATCGAGACCATCCTGGCTAACATAGTGAAACTCTGTCTGTACTAAAAATACAAAAAAAAATTAGCCGGGCCTGGTGGCAGGTGCCTGTAGTCCCAGCTACTTGGGAGGCTGAGGCAGGAGAATGGCATGAACCCAGGAGGGCTTGCAGTGAGCAGAGATCGCATGACTGCACTCCAGCCTGGGTGACAGAGCAAGATTCTATCTCAAAAAAATAAAAAAATAAATAAAAATAAAGGTAGATCTTTAGGGAGAAGGAATATGATAAAAGTCAAAAGAGCATCAGAAATGAAATAAATAAAAGCAAAGTAAAACATTTTTTCTTTATTTATATTTCCTCTAAAAGATAACTGTTAAAAGCAAACACAGTAACAATAGAATATGTGTTTATAACATACGGAAAAGTGAAATGTATGGCAAACAAGGCACAAGAAATGGGAAGGAAGAATTGGAAATATATTTTTATAAAACCCTTACAATAACTGTGGAATTGCATAATGTTATTTGAAGGCATACTCAGATTATTTTAAAATGTATATTTTAAATGCTAGAGCAACCACTAAAACTGTTTTTAAAGTATAAATGAGATAAAATGGAGTGATAGAAATACTTTAATAGAGGGGATATTCAATATTGATATATTAATAGAAGTGATAAAATTGAATCATAAAATATACTTCTGGTCTGGGCAACATAGGAAGACTCTACCTATGAAAATAAAATTAGCATGATGTCACATACCTGTAGTTTGAGAGGCTGAGGTGGGAGGATTGCTTGTGCCTCAGAGGTTGAGGCTGCAGCGAGCTGTGATTGAGCTACTGCACTCCAGATTAAATGGCAGAGTGAGATACTCTCAAAATAAAATAAAATAATAGAAAAATAAACACAGAGAAGGTTGTAAAAGAGAAAAAAGGAACAAACAACAAATAGAACAAATAGAAAACAACTAGTAACACGGTAAATTTAAATCTAACCATATCAATAACCATTTAAAATATGAATGATCTAAACATGCCAATTAAAAGACTATGACTGAATAAAAAAGCATGCCTCAACTTCATACTGTCTACAATAAACCCACTTTAAAGATAAGACATACATAGATTAAAAGTAAATGGATGGAGGCTGGGCATGGTGGCTCATGCCTGTAATCCCAGCACTTTGGGAGGCCAAGGCAGGCAGATCACTTGAGGCCAGGAGTTTGAGACCAGCCTGGCCAACATGGCAAAATCTCGTCTTTACAAGTAAAAAATAAAAAAAGGAAATAGCTGGAGAAATGTACACTATGCAAACACCAGCCAAAAGAAAGTTGGAGTAGCTGTATTAATTTTAAAGTAAACTTAAGAACAAGGAAGATAATCAGGAATAGAGGCATTATATAGTAATAAAGGGTCAATTCTCCAAGAAGACGTAACAGTTCTCTACGTGTTCGCACCTAACCACAGAGGCTTCAAAATACACAAGACAAAAACTAACAGATTTGGAAGGAGAAATAGAGAAATCCACAACTGCAGTCTGAGAGTTCAACACTCCTCTTTCAGTAAATGATGGAACAAGTAGGCAGAAAAATCAGTAAGGATACAAATGACCCAAACAACACGACCAACCAATTGGATCTGATTAACATTTATAGGACTTTTCGCCCAACAACAGCATTTCTCAAGTGTACATGGAACATTAATTAGCCAAGAACATTTGCCATATTTTGGGCCACAGAATGCCCATGTAAAGGCAATATTCCATGTAACAGGTAGTTGTGGTCTGATCTGTAGCCGAGAAGAGCAGGTTTGGATAGTTTGAAACAAAGTTCCTCTTTTCTTTTACCTGTCTCCTTCTTTCCATCTCTGCTGCTCTTCCACTCCCACTAAGAAATACTGCATGGAAACATTCATGTAGCTAATTACCTTGTTTATTAATCCTTTCAACAGACATTAGCTAGACACCTACTGTGTACCAGGTGCACCACCATACTGGCGATTGACTGGGTGTAAAGTAAAAGATGGCATTGCCGGGGCTGGTGAGTGCCTCGCAAATGAAGACTGTAGCCTTCTGCAGACTGACTCAAAGCAATGTCCTAAGAAGGAGGGAGGGGCACAGGGACTGAAGGTATCGGAAACTAGGGAGAGCGAAGAGAACTAAAAATGGAAGATGATTCTTTCTCTTTCTTTCCTTTTTGTTTTTGGAGACAGTCTCGCCCTGTCACCCAGGCTGGAGTACAGTGGCACGATCTCAGCTTACTGCAACCTCCACCTCCCAGGTTCAAGAGATTCTCATGCCTCAGCCTCTGGAGTAGCTGGGATTATAGGCATGCACCACCATGCCGGCTAATTGTCGTATTTTTGGTAGAGACAAGGTTTCGCCATGTTGGCCAGGCTGAACTGGAACTCCTGACCTCGTGATCCACCTGCCTTAAGTATCAAAAATAAGCTGGCCTTATTTGTGGCTGACCACAAAGGCTTAGAGTTGGTGGGGCCCAAGAAGTCACCTCTCCTAGCCCAGACCTAGAGAGGCAACCCCAATCCTAAATGTAGACCACACTAGACTTGTACGTTAGTTTATCAGGACTGCCATAACACAGTATCCCAGACTGGGCAGCTTAAACAAGATAAATTATTTTTTTCATAATTCTAGAGGCTGAAAGTCAAAAATCAAGGTGTCAGCAGGGTTGGTTTTTTTCTGAGGCCTTTCCTTGGCTTGTAGATGGCCATCTCTGTCTTCATCTGGTCTTCCTTCAGTGTGTGTCTGTGTCCTAATCTCCTTTTCTTCTTGGTACACCAGTCATACTGGATTAGGGCCCACACTAGTGACTTCATTCTACTTTGATTACCTCTTTAAAGACCCTATCTCCAAATACAGCCAATTCTGAGGCATTAGGTTTAAAACTTCCACATATGAATTTTGAGGGACCCAATTGAGCCTATAGTTTAACTCTGAAGCCCGGCATCCCATGGGAAGAGATCATAGAGAGAAGAAAGCTCTGAAACCCTGCGATGGCCAGAGCAGAGGTGTCCAGTGGATACACGGAACTGTTGCCTGTAAGGGCAGCAACTGCTGGGATCCAGGTCCCCTGCAGTCACATTCAGGATCCCCATTGATCCAAGACACATCTGTCTCTAGCCAGTGCCAGGAAAGCCGGCTCTGATCTTGGCCACTGAGAGTTTAGTGCCCAGCCCTATATCCTTTGTAAACTCCTCATTTCAGCACCACTGGTGGACAGTGCTCTGAATGGACAGGGTAATTTGAGGCAGAGGCTCCGGTGGGCGGCCCTACACCCAGCGTTATGGCGGGCGTCCAGCCACTGCCTCCTGCTCTGCCTCGTGGGAGCCTGGGCAGCCCGCACTGGCAGAAGCACCTGATCCTTATAGATGAGATGGTAAGTGGGGCGGCAAGGGTAAGTGGTGATGAAAACAATCCCTCTGCCCGCTCCTTGGGAGAGATGGAGAATCTAAATATAAAGGCTTCTGCTCCTGAAAGATTGGGTTTATTTTGTCTAAAGGACTCCTTAGTGATTTGCTTCCAGTTTCCTTTGTCTCTGCAGCAATTTTGCATTATCCTAAGTCTGATGGCAGAATTCTTATTCCCATGGGAAATCTTTCAGGCGCAACTTGTTCTTTCTGGATCATGAGCTCGATGTTGAATTTCAGTTTTTCTGCAAGTGGAATAGCAGCTGTCACACTGGACATTTGGCAGGGAGGGCCACTCAGGCTACAAGACCTGCAGGTCTGGAGGCCTCTAGCCTGCCTGCACACCTTCAGGGTGCTCTCTGGAGAGGCTGGGCTCCTGGGGCACACCCTAACCACAAGCCTGGCCGCTGCTGTTTCTATGCACCTTCTGGAAATCACACACATCTCTCTTTTCTTTCCATGCGAATAAGGATAATTTCCCAATAGAGAAGCATGGAAGGAAGCTAGACAGTGCATAGAAAGCAAATGTCAACCACACCTGTGCTGTCACCCAACACATGTGTTCAGCCTGCATTGTTTCTGCTATTTGACCCCAAAACACCTGTTCACCAGAGATTATTTCCATTGATCAAGGGATAAATATTTCCCTCCACACAGGAGTTCAACAGAACCAACTGAAGGGCTCAGGGGTGGGGCTGGTGGAGCCGATGTGTACAGGGCCCAGAAGAGCTGCCTTCTGGTAATAAAAAGCTGTCAAAGCATTCTGGACAATGACATTCTACATAAAAGCCTACTTGGGGGACTTTCTGAATGATTACTTCTTGGTAATGAATAGTAAGAAGAGCACTATGTAAAATGCCCCTGCCTTAGATGGCACCTGTTGTCATTCTAGATGCAGAGTGGCTCCAGGCTGGGGACGCCGCTCAGTTCAGACTTCCTCTGAGGGCGAGGATCCATACAGCATCCTGGAGGGGTGAGGTCTTCCTGCAGCCTGCCCCCTCAGCTGCCAGAGAGCTCACTCCTGACCGGATATCCTGTCCTGCACTGAACAGCTCTCATAGTTAATACTTTTCTTTCTCTCGAACATTCATTTATGGTCCTGGTTTGTTCCCTGTGGCGTTATACAGAACGAGTCCACTTTCTCTTCCTCCTTCCTTCCAACAGCTGCTGTTGAAACCTCTCCTCCCTCCCCTGGTTTCTCTGAGCTAAGCCTCTCGCTTCTGTGAAGTCTCACCCACAGGAGACTTTCTCGCCTGCCATCCTGGTTGTCCTCACACGAACCCTCTCTGGAAGTTAAGGATTTGTGTAGGGGGTGCGTATCACTTCCGCCTACATTCCACAAGCCAGGACGTGATTATAGGCCTAGGCAGATGTGTGTGTTGGGTGGGAGGGGGCTGAGGCTGGCGATGTGGTTCCCAACTGGGCATCCGCTTCCAGAGCCACTCCATACCATGCAAGGGGACCACAGGGGTTCGAGGTATGCCTCCAGCTGTCTCTGCTCACAGCCTGAGACAGCCTGCCGTTCGGGAGGTGTTAAATAACATTTTCTCACACTGTGCTTACGCTTATATTCTTAACCCCAGCTAAAATGTTAACTTTAAAACAAGCAGGGATTTTTCACTTCAAGATACAGAAAAATAATATGAAAAACCTGCTGTTGTGTAACAAATTATCCCCAGTCGTGCTGACTTAATAATACATGCAGTTTCAGTGGGTCAAGATTTGGGAGCAGCCTCGCCAGGCAGTCTGACCTGGGATTTCTCATGAGGCTGCTGTCAGTGTGTCAACTGGGCTGCAGGCTTCTGAAGGCTTGACAGGGGCTGGTGGGGCCCATTCCAAGGCAATTCATCCACTTGGCTGGCGGGAGGCCTCAGCCACCAGCACCAGCTTGCTGGCCATGGGAAGGAGCTGTGTGGGCATCTCCACAGGCTGCCTGAGTGTCCTCGAGATCCAGGGACTGACTTCCTTCAGAGCGAATGGTCCAAGAACATGCACGCAAACGCAGCGGTGTCTTTCATGGCCTAGCTTCAGACAGCACACATCTTCCCATCTGCTAACTGTTCCGCAGTTAGAAGTGAGCACTCTCCCGCACTCAAGGGAAGGGGAATTAACTCCACACGTTGAACAGAGGACTGCCACAGCATGTGGGGACATACTTTGAAATGCCTAAACTATTTCCATTTCAAACCTCCTCTATAGAAATTATTTTCCTGTCTTTTTCCCCTAGAATCTAATATAATAATTGCTGTCTTTGAATTTTTTTTCTTCCCCAGTTTTCCATTTAACAGTGACGCGAATCTAGAGCCCACCTCCCTGGTTGCATTTTTCTCAAAATGTCAGGGGTACCTCTATTTTCTCCCTGTTTTTTCTCCTTCTCAATGACTCTCTGCCTATGAAATAGACGAGCATCCCCTCTGAAGTGTGCACAAGGACGCCTGGGTTGTCCTCAGGTGGGCAGCCTCACCCGAGTCAGAAACGGTGACGGTCTCAGGGAGAGGCTTATCCAAACCTGGATGGGGTATGGAGGAGGACTCTCTTCAGGGCTGTTTGCATTGTCAGTCCTATAAGATGGATTTTTTTTTCTTTTGAGAAGTGTGGCAACTCAGGATGGATGGAATCACAAGAACCACAGATCCTGTGGCTAGTGGTTTTAAGCACTTATCAAAGCATAGCCTTGAATGAGGTGGAGAACATTTTACTCATGACATTCTCCTCAGTGGGATGACTCCTTTTGTTCTGAAGATATTCTCTGTTAAGCTGCTTGGCGTGGTGTACGAGGGAGAGCTCAAGGCAGGCCTGATGTGCCTGAGACAACCAAGGGAAATTTGTCCTGCTAGGGAGGTGGAGCTGTGGGACTAGGAAGCTAGGGAGGGCCATGTCCCTCAGGATGCATCCCCTCCTTGTGACCCCAGTCCCAATTATTTAATGGGTTTGACAAAGACACAGAATGCAGATATGCATGGAGTTCTTCTGCAGACTGCTGAAGGGGCCAAGTTCTGGGAAAAGAGAGCAAAACTTCCAAGAACGCACAAGTCCCAAGTGCAAAGGAGACGGTAGAAATAGAAGACCCAGGAACCAGGAGCAAAGCTTTGCATTTCCCAAGCATAGAATCTGATGGCATCCAAGTTGATTTTACCTTGCTCTTCAGGGGAAAGGAGACTCCTGGGTATCTATCATATATATGGGCTGTCAGAGCGCTGTACACCCAAATAACATCACACACCCTTCTGCCTGAATACCAAAGCTCAGCACTAACACTCAAGCCACGGTAAGGAAAATGGGCCAGTGTTCCCATGTAGCCAGGGCAAGCACATGACCATGTCATCGTTACAGTGGCTCCCCCTTATCAGCTGGATCAAAACGTGGGGCTCCTATTGCCGGGAACCACAAAAGCAGCCTGCAAGTGTGGGTGCTTCTTCCTTGTCTGAATCTCTGGACGGCGAGGCGTGCTTCAGAAAGACCTGCTTCAGCAATTTTCCCTTTTCTCCTACAAGTCTATTCCTATTCACATGTAAACCTGCTCTTGTAGCAAATGAATAGGAAAACCTTCTCTTGCCCCCAGCTACTGCCATTTCTTCTGCTCCTATTCATGTATGAGTAAAATTTCTTGGAAGTTGGTTATAGCTGATGTAGCTACAGGCTGGCCAGCTTTGACCTACTTTACCTATACCTCCACCCCCACTTGTCCATGGGAAGGGCCCTTGTCAAGTCATTTGTGACTTTTGGGTTCCCAAGCCAATGGCTGCTCTTGTTCTCATCTAGTTGGATCTCTCAGATCCCACTCTCAGCAGATCCCACTCTCAGCGGGTCCCACTCTCAGCGGATCCCACTCTCAGCAGATCCCTCTCAGCAGATCCCACTCTCAGCAGATCCCACTCTCAGCGGGTCCCACTCGCAGCAGATCCCACTCTCAGCAGATCCCACTCTCAGCAGATCCCACTCTCAGCAGATTCCACTCTCAGCGGGTCCCACTCTCAGCAGGTCCCACTCTCAGCAGATCCCACTCTCAGCGGGTCCCACTCTCAGTGGACCCCACTCTTAGCGGGTCCAAATCTCAGTGAGTCCCACTCAGCAGATCCCACTCTCAGCAGATCCCACTCTCAGCGGTTCCAAATCTCAGCAGGTCCAAATCTCAGTGAGTCCCACTCAGCAGGTCCCACTCTCAGCTGATCTCACTCTCAGCAAATTCCACTCTCAGCAGATTCCACTCTCAGCGGGTCCCACTCTCAGCAGATCCCATTCTCAGCGGGTCCAAATCTCAGTGAGTCCCACTCAGCCGGTCCCACTCTCAGCTGATCTCGCTCTCAGCAGATTCCACTCTCAGCAGATCCCACTCTCAGCGGGTCCAAATCTCAGTGAGTCCCACTCAGCAGGTCCCACTCTCAGCGGATCTCACTCTCAGCAGATTCCACTCTCAGCGGAGTCCCCTCTCAGCGGGTTCGTCTTACACAGCTGATTCTTCCCTCTTCTTTCCAACACTTTTTCTCGCCTCACTTTTGCTTTCCCTTTTCCTTCACAGACCCTTTCGACAACTCTAGATCCCTAGTGCAGGAGTGTCCTAGGATCAATCCTGCCACCCTGCTCTCCCTTGTCTAGACCCCTGACTTCCCATCCTATCCAAATGCTGATGACCTGCAATTGTACAACTTGATATTTCCACTGAGATGTCTAACGGGAATCTCAGATTTAAGATGTCCAAATTGAACTTTCTGTAATCTCACCCTCCACATCCATTTCCGTGTTACCACGACTCACCCAGAAGCTCCAACCAAAAATCTAGGTGTCATCTCTACCTCCACCCTTTCCTTCTCACACCAAACATGTCAAACCCAACTGCATGCTGGATTTGATGCTAACTTTATTTTTGAGAGGGAGTCTCATTCTGTTGCCCAGGCTGGAGTGCAGTGGGGCAATCTCAGTTCACTGTAACCTCTACCTCCCAGGTTTAAGTGATTCTCCTGCCTCAGCCTTCCTAGTAGCTGGGATTATAGACGTGCACCACCACAACAGGCTAATTTTTTCTTTTTTTTGTATTTTTAGTAGAGACAGGGTTTTACCATGTTGGCCAGGCTGGTCTCAAACTCCTGACCTCAGGTGATCCACCCCCCTCAGCCTCCCAAAGTGTTGGGATTACAGGCATGAGCCACCACACCTGGCCTGACGCTACCTTTAAATTGTGGTTTGAATCCATCTGCTTCTCTCCACCTCCAGCATTACCTTAGACCAGGCCACCATGACCATTTTTATAATTAGATCACCTCCAGTAAACCTTTCACTAACTACCCAGTCTCACGTAGTCCTTCCGGCATGACCAAGACCTTCTGTTTTAGGCTCGCCATTGAACTTACTGCTATTTTTACTTGGGGTTTTTTGGTATGTTTTATATTTATTTATTGTCCCTCCACCATACCCAAATAAGACAGGTGTGGCACAAGGTTAGCCTGTTACTTGTTTGTTCATCAGTTGTCCCTAGGCCCTCACAGAATGCAGGCACTAAAGCATCACCTGAATGAGGTGAAGGAATGAATGAAAATACCACATAGTTAAGGCAGATGCTCACGATTAAAAATTACAAACGCCTGCCCTCCCCTTTTCCACTCTGTCTAAGGAATTAAAAGAAGACGTGTCCCTAGGACATAGAAGCCCCCAAGGTCAAGTTCAGTGCTGTCATGTCTGGGTTGTCTTTGAGGCCACAGATTCGCCACTGCACCAGTGCTTTTTATTTAAATTTTTTTTTTTTTTCTGAGATGGAGTCTCGCTCTGTCACCCAGGCTGGAGTGCGGTGGTGCGACCTTGGCTCACTGCAACCTCCACCTCCCGAGTTCAAGCAATTCTCCTGCCTCAGCCTCCTGAGTAGCTGGGATTACAGGCACGTGCCACCACGCCCAGCTAATTTTTTTTTATTTTTAGTAGAGATGGGGTTTCACCATGTTGACCGTGCTGGTCTCGAACTCTTAACCTCAAGTGATTTGCCGCACCAGTGCTTTTTAAAAATGGGGATATTGGCTGGGTGGAGTGGCTCATACCTGTAATCCCACACTCTGGGAGGCTGAGGCAGGAGGATCGCTTGAGCCCAGGAGTTCAAGACCAGCCTAGGTAACATAGTGAGACCCCGTCTCTAAAAAAAAAAAAACCCAGAAGATTAGCCAGGTGTGGTGCACATCACATCTGTTGTCTCAGCTACTTGGAAGGCTGAGGCGGGAGGACCGCTTGAGCCCAAGAGCTAAAGGCTGCAGTGAGCTGAGATTGCTCCACCACACTCCAGCCTGGGGGCAGAGCGAGACTCTGTCCATAAAATAAAATAAATAAAACATAAAAATGGGGATGTTACTCGAGGGTAGTGTTTAAAAGCGTGGGCCTTGGAGTCACTTTCCAGGTTCATACCTGCTATAGGATCTTAGCCTCAATGTGCCTCAGTTTCCTCACCTGCAAAGTGGACATAAGTACTTACCCTCAAAGGACTGTGCAGAGGATTCTAAATTACTATGAAATACAGAGCAGCGGCTGGTTCAGGAATTGCTCCCCCGTCTTTCTTCTTAGGAAAACTAGGGCTGGTAATTCCTTGCAGGCTTTTACCATCTCTGCTGCCACTCTGGACTTCCCGACATCGCCAAATTTCGGCCAACGTCTCAGCTGGTTATGACAGAAGGGTCACCACCTCCACGCTGAAAATGGCAACTGCAGGGCCACAACCTAGTGAATTCTCCCAGTGTCCTAAAAATGGCACCCTTCTAACTCACCAGGCGTCAGAGAGAATTAAACCAAGTCCTCAAATCCACAGAGAATATCAGCATCTGCTTGAACAAAACCAAACCAAATACTTTTGATCTTGCAGTGAAATCTGCTGCCTCAAAATGGTTCATCTGAAATCACCTGCTAAGGAGAAATGATGGTTTGGGGTTAATAATAGCCAACATGATTTTTGCCAGTTAAAACAATTCACAGACGCCTTGGCTTTGGGAGCAAGGCTAGATGGATGGAATTCTTGTGTTAGAGCATATTCACCATGGAATTCAGTATTGACGTTCTCTAAGAGAATGCAATCAGTAAATCAATTTGGTTGGGAAAAAAACTGACCCAGGACTTTCTGAATAAAGGTAGGCTCAATCAACTTGTGTAGTACTAACAGCTAGAAAAATAATATTCATGAAGATGGAAAATACAATAAAAGTAGCAAGGCCCTAGGGTATATAAAATCAAATTATAGTATATCATGAAGTTGTACTGATTCTGATGGCTAAATGCCCCCAGCTATACGTATTCCCATGGAGACTACCTTGTTCAAAGGAACAAATTGGAACTGTTTTAAACAGTAAAGAGGCATTCTATAACCAAGACAATTCTGAGATTTCAAATATGTTTTCCTTCTGCCTGGTTTTTCCACATTCCACATTCAGGGGTCAGACTGGCTGATGCACTAGCAACCCAGCTTTCAACAGAAATATGCAGGTTCCATTGATTAGATGCTCAAGAATGATAACTTCTAAGGAATTTTTATATATTCAGTATGTCGTACTAAATAGATGAAAAGAGTTAAAACCCTACATTACTGTCTGTCTTCAAAATTCTCACTGGGGGGGAAAAAAACCCCTCAAAAACTCAAACTCCACAATTAACCCAATTCAGAATTTTAAATGAGGCATGTATGAAGCAAACTCAGCGCTGGAGGATGTTCTCTAAATCTGAGGAGAAATAACATTTCACTTAGAACAGAGGCGTGTTTGAAACCTTTTATTAAACAGGCAATGCATTGTGCAGTGGTTAAAGACACAGATGCCTAGTGGAAAAGTTTAAAAATTATTTTTGGAAACAGTCTATGAATTGATGAACCCTGCCATGTTCCTTCATCTCCTTCTCAGAGTAGCTGTCTTTAGGAAAACAGATTGTTTTATAGCTGCTCTTGGAAACGGCATCTCTGTTTTGCCATGAATGTCATGCCTCGTAGTAAACATGAGAGAAGACAGGATCCACAGGCAAGACAGCGACCAGAGACATGGGCTGATCTCAGCTGGAAGCACAGATGTCCCTTCTCCTAGAAGGGCTTCTCTTCTGGCCTTTGCTGGGTGTCCTACTTACGCGTCCAACTTCATTTCTGTTTTCTTTCTTGTCTGAGGCTTCTTCATCAAGGGAATTCTAAAAGACACACGTACCTTTGGGCACAGGAACTGGTTCCTGGATCTTTCAGTGTTGTTCTTGTTTCTGGGCCCTCTGGCCCAGGAGTATGGCTGTGTGTTGATCCTCTTTGTTTTGCCTGGTTCCTTCCTCTTCCCCAAGTTTGTCATAACTTGATGATAAAATCAATCTTTAAGTTTCACGGTCTGTTTGCCACAATATACTGGCAGTTTTTTAACTAAGTGGCTTGTCAGGGTAGTGGACATGCTTTATCAGCACACTGCCCACCTATTTTATAATCTGGGGCATGTCACTCCAGGCTTGAGATTTCTTTCTGGCAAGTTCCATCCAGGATGGCTGATCTGTACTGGCATAACTGGCTCTCTTCAGCTGATGCAATTCCTTCTCCATCATCACTGCAGACTGAGCTGCTTGGAAGGGAGACAAAACAAACAGAAACATGAGCAGCGACTTCGGATTTTCCCTTAAGCCTCTTGCATTTCTTGAAATAGACATCGAGGTCTTAACTGTGTTCTCGAACAGAAAATTCAATAATATGTGAACATGCAAGGAAGATTTGGGCCTAGAATATGTCATTTATGTGATAAAAAGACTTACGAACAAGTTCAAACAATTCTGGCAATGCAGTGAGGTGAGAGAGACTTTGGAAATAAAATGGCAGGAGCTCTACAGATGGGCTGCACAACAGTGTCCGTCTACTTAACACTACTGAACTGTTCACTTAAAAATGGCTAAGATGGTAAATTCTGTCATGTGCCTTTACCACAATTTAAAAAATATAAAAATTTCCATATATATGCATTTTCGTGTATATATATATGTATATTTGTGTATATATATGTATGTATGTGTGTATACATATGTATTTTTTGAGACAGAAGTCTTGCTGTGTTACCCAGGCTGGAGTGCAGTGGTGCAATCTCGGTTCACTGCAATCTCTGCCTCCCGGGTTCAAGCGATTCTCCTGCCTCAGTTTCCCAAGTAGCTGGGATTACAGACATGCACCACCATGCCTGTCTAATTTTTTTATTTTTAGTAGAGATGGGGTTTTGCATGTTGGTCAGGCTGGTCTTGAACTCATGACCTCAGGTGATCCGCCCGACTCGGCCTCCCAAAGTGCTGGGATTATAGGTGTAAGCCAAGGCGTCTGGCCTAAAAATTTTTAAATATCGATACATGCAACAACAAAGGCATATCTTGAAGATGCTATGTTCAGTAAAAGATGCCAGACAAAAAAGGGCACATACGTTAGGATTCCATTCATTAGAAATGTCCAAAAAAGGCAAATCCATAGAGACAGAGTAGATTAGTGGTTGCCTAGAGCTAGGAGTGGGAGTGGGACGTGACTGTAAATGGGCATGAGGTTTCTCTTTAGTGTGAGGGAAATATTGTAAAATTAGATTGTCATCATAGCTGTGCGACTCTGCAAATACATACCTGCTCACTGTCAATATACAGTCATCCCCTGGTGTATGCCGGGGATTGGTTCTAGGACCTCTCCCACCTGTATACACCAAAATCTATGAATACTCAAGTTCTGCAGTCAGCCCCGTGGAACCCGCATATGCAAAAAGATGGCCCTCTGTTTTCTCAGGTTTCACATCCTAAGGATACAGGTAATTTTCCATCTGGGTTTGGCTGGAAAACAGTCAGCCTTTAAGTAGACCTGTACAGTTCAAACTTGTGTGTTCAAGGGTCAACCTTATACTTAATGAACTGTACCCTTAAAATGGATGAGTTTTATGACATGTAAATTATATCTCTGTAAGAGCTGAGTAGAAAACTCAAGGTGGCAAGTAATTCGCAAAAACCAAACCAAACAAAAACCCGAACTGCAGGAACGACCCAGGAAAATGATTTCAAGGTATGTGGTCATGTTTGCAGATTTCATACCCAAATTCTGATGGGACAAAGAGATTCCTCTTTGCAGCCCCTCCTTGAGGTTGAGCTTTGCCCCCTGCTTCCGGTCCACAGCGGGCTTCACAGGGGTTATCAGGAAAGACTTGCTGCGAACAAAGTCAGCTTGCTTCACAGGCTCCTGTTGGGACACAAGACACACGCTGCCAAGTCACCAGTGATTCAGACAGGGGCAAACATACCCGAAGTGAAGGAGCTGCAAGGCTGCCCGTCCAAGATGCCTGCACTGCTGGCACTTTCTTGGGAGCGCACCCTAGTGTCAGCTCACTAACACTGAGTGGTCAGATGCTGGTGCTCAGACCAGCACGCGGCCTTATCCTGGCACACGCGTGCATCACGGCTTCCTTCCTGTCCCCACACCTGGCTTCAGGGCCAGATGGCAGGGATCCCATTTGGCAGTGAAGATGATTTGTTTAGAATCAATTTGTGATTTTTATGACAGTTGGTATAGTTACAGATGTCCCAAACCGGTTACTACTTGTTTTCTAAATGCCCCACGCCTGCATGAGGGTCTTCGAGTCTGGGTATAGTGGAGGTTCTAGTTAAAACGAGGGGAAGCAGGTCCTACTGCAAGCTCAGGCTCTCTTCCCCACATGGCTGAAACACACAGATTTATCATGGTGCTACTGGGGGATACAAAAATTGCGAGTCTCGGCCTGATTCTAGGCATAGTTGTTTGGGCTGGTGAAAGCTGCCTTCGGTTCAGAGTGCAAAATGAAACCACAGGTTCCAGCCCTGTAGCCCCAGGTGAGGAATGAGGAGCTCCAGCATGTGGCCGGTGGAGCAGCAAAGAGCAGGGCTCACTCCTCACAGCATGATGAGCTGGGATGGAGCTGTTGACATCATTGCTGTGTGTCTAACTCAGAAGTTATTTTAACCTCCTTCCATTTTTCTAGATGCTGAGCTGCTGCGTTGCCAAGGAGGCAGGGAGTAGAGAGCTGTCTGCACCGCCGAAGTGACTCACGTGCTTCTCTGTATCCCAACAGCTCAGCATGTGCAAAGGCAGGCAGAATGCTCCACCATGGAGGTTAGGATTTGGCAAGTCATTTATTTTGCTTCATTGGCCCTCGACCACACATCCACAAGCATCACAGGTGACAGTCCCTGTGACGCCCATGCAGGACATGTGGTCCTTATGGGGTCCTCGCTCCAGCCCCAGCGGGCTGCTCCCTCCTGCACCCACAGAATGGAAAGCATCTGCTCTAAGCAACGGGGCTCTCTCGGGCACCTTGGCTTGCTTTCCTGGTTCAGACTTCAGGGTCCGTGTCCCAGGTTTGTCTTCCTGGTTGGGTGGCTGGTCCAAGGTCCCTCGCCGCTTCTGCCGAGTGACGGTGATCCAGGGTGGCACAGGCTGCCCATCAGCTCCAGGCCCTGTTGCTGCAGGCGGCAGACTCTTTTCTGTTGGGTAAAGGCACAAGATTATAGAAACAGTCCTGTTCCCTCTTCGGTTTCACCCTTTGTGTCTCCTGCACAGAGAACACTACTGCTTTGGTTCAGGGTTGCAGGGGGTCTGGGAGAGCATTACTTTCTTTAGGGGACTTTGTTTTCTTGTTAAAGATGCATCAGAGAGATTATGCTCCTGTAGTCTGAGTCACAAAAAATTAAATGCAACTGCTTCTATAGGGTCTGCGTGCACTTAAGCCAACTTCCTCCTAGGAATCCCTTCTGGAAGGAGATAAAAATAAGTACACAAATAGATACAATTTCTTTAATATAATCCTGTCATTGTGGACATACTACCCGATTCCTGCTCAAATGTTGCAGACGCACTATTAACCTCTTGTCTTCTAACAACTGTGAGCATAACCTTCCCTTTGTGGAGAGAGTGACACCAAAGACTGGTCACAGTTGCTTTCCTTAATGTTCTAGAGAGAAAAGAAATAGTGCCTTTGAAACCATATGTTGGCCAGGTGCGGTGGCTCATATCTGTAATTCCAACACTCTGGGAGGCCAAGGCAGGCGGATCACCTGAGGTCAGGAGTTCCAGACCAACTTGGTCAACATGGCAGAACCCCATCTCTACTAAAAATACAAAAATCAGCCGGGCGTGGTGGCGGGTGCCTGTAGTCCCACCTACTTGGGAGACTGTGGCAGGACAATCGCTTGAACTTGGGAGGTGGAGGCTGCAGTGAGCCAAGATCACGCCACTGCACTCCAGCCTGGATAAGAGTGAGACTTTGTCTCAAATATAAAAATAAAACTAAAAAAGACACCATATGTTTTGTTGACTCTCCTTCCGTATTAACTGTGCTTATCTTTGGGTGGTGAAACTGTGGGTCATTCCCCTCCTCTTACATTTCAACTCTTCTGTATTTTCATATTTTCTACAATAAGAATTTATTACCTTCATCAATAGAAAAAGGAAATCTGTGGATTAAATAAGTGGCTTTTTTTTTTTTTTTTTTTTTTTTTGAGACAGGGTCTCACTCTGACACTCAGGCTGAAGTACAGTGGTGCGATCAAGGCTCACTGCAACCCCCGCCTACCAGGCTCCAGTGATCCTCCCACCTTGGCCTCCTCAGCAGCTGGGACTACCGTCATGCACCATCACGCCCAGTGAATTTTTTGTAGAGATGGGGTCTCACCATGTTGCCCAGGCTGGTCTCGAATTCCTGAGCTCAAACAATTCGCCTGCCTCAGTTTCCCAAAGTGCTGGAATTACAGGCTTGAGCCACCTCCCCTGGCCAATAAGTGGCTTCTTACAGGTACATCAAAAGCATAGAACCCAAGGTTCCCCATGAGCTTCTGGATGTTTGCCTGCCACGGGATAAAACAAAGGCTGAAACTGATCTCCAACCACCTGGCACCTCTCCTCGGTTCCCTTCCACAGTGCGCCTGAGTCAGCCGGGTGACAACAGCACCGTTCCACAGCAACACATGCAGATGTCCGGGAGGAGTTAACGTCTCTGTTCTCTGTGGCCTGATGTATTCCACCCCTTGCTCTGGCGTGCAGAGGATATTACTCACTTTGTCTTTGTTTCTACTTCCAGTTCAGGCTGGAATTCTTTTCCCTTAGTGCCCTAGTCAACAGGGAGGTACAAGGAGGGGTGGCCACTGCTTTGCAAGCTACAGTCTCCTGCTGGGAGCGAGAAGAGCCTTCAGCCTCACACACCCAGGATCTCCCCTGGCCCTGGCAGCCAGGGACGGCTCCCACTCCTTTTTCTGGCTGCTCCCTGGGGCCTCCACCGGACTGGCCCCCTGGGAATCCTGCTCCACCTCTTGGACTCATCCTACCCCTTTCCTGACTCTTCAGTCTCTCCCTCTGCAGCTCTGCAGAATGCTTTGGTCTTCCATAGCTTGAAGTCTCCATGGAGCCTCACTGTCCCCTGAAGGCCCAGTTCTCCCTTCTCCTCTACCCTTAGCTCAAATGGCCTCTGCCCATGTCTCGTCAGCCACTTCCTGAACCAGCCACGAGCTGACACCACTGTTTGCATCCTCCCAACCAACAAACCCCAAATCCCAAGGTCAAACCTGGTACTCAACCTGCTTCACCCCTGCAGCTCTGGTGTGGCTGCACATCTGCACATCCTCTCTGGGGGAGCCTGCCCCCTGAGGCATCCCTCCAGCCTCTGAGGCCCTTCTCCAGGTCCTTGTCTGAGTTTTTTTCCTAATCTGGAACTCCTGCTTGCTCCTGACCCTCGGCCGTCATCGCTTCCTCCCAGCATTCTCTCTTCTACTCCTGATCCAACAGGCAGAACTGCTGAAATTACTAATACCTCCTAGTGTACAATCCAGTCCTACTTTCTATTCCCAGCCAGAGCCCAGCATTTCTATTCTCCTGTTTCACCTTTCTTCTTTCCATTCATTCAGTGTTTGCTACGGGCAAGGACTGCTTTATATTTGAGGTGGGAAAATAAACAACAAATTGTTCCTTCAAAAAGCTCAAAGTCTAGTTGGGGAGACAAGATGCAAACAAGTAACTGTGGTAGAAACTGGAAAATGCTAAAATTTACAAAGGGCTCTGCAGACACAGGGCCTATCACTGGTGAGTGGGAGGAGGCGTGATTCTGGGTTGGGATCTGGAGAATCATCTTCCAGGCTGGCGATGGGGGCAGGTGGAGGAGTTGTGTAAACCAGTCCCAAGGATGGGTCTTTTCTGTCTTTTTTTTTTCTTCTGTCCATCATGGGGGAGCTGTGGGGGTTTTAAACCATGGGCTCACTCTGGAGGTTGTGTGGAGAATCAGTCTGACTGTGGAGGGCCGAGAGGCTGGGACGCTAGGAGGGAGGCTGTGGCCACAGCTCAAGAGAGTTGACAAGGGCTTGGATGTCCTGTTCTAGAATCCTCCCTGCTGGTTCGCCAGGGCCCCCAGACACTACCTCCTCCATCAAGTCTGTTCTGGTCAGTCTCTCTCCTAAGTCCTCTGTAACCTCTTGAGAAACTTGCCTCACTGTGTTTGGTACTAGACATATTTGCTAGCTGAGCATCTACCCCACTGAAGTATGCCTTTGGTCATAAGCATTTCTTACTACCGAACAAACACACGCCATAGACTATGTGCAGATACAGTTCCAAACGCTGAGCTTGGCAAGAGGTAAATTTTCTTTTCCTTACATCAAGAGCATGCTGACAGAATTCCATCCCGACCACAGAAAGGTCACCTGCTGCTGCCTGTCTGTGGGGTAGGAACATTTCCAGCTGTACTGTGTGTGTGTTTACGCGTGTGTCTGTGTTCATGTGCAGACCCACAGGAGTGGGTGGGTGCCCTGGCTGGGCCAGGCTGTGCTGCTGTGGGGTAAGGCAACCTGTAATAGCAGCGTCACCAAGCAGTGGGCCAGTGTATGACCATGCCACCATTTCTCTCCTTTTTGGTTCCTGCCTCTTTCCCTGCAACTGCCGGTCTTTCCGTTTATTCTGTATTCTCTTCTTTCTCACCTTTTTCCTTGTCAGGAATGCAAGACCCTTGTCATCTCCAGACCTTGTTACAGGGACTGTCCAGGGCCACCCTCATAGGCAGAGGAGTGCAGGAATGGCAAATGGGGGTCCAGACACCAGGAAAAAGGGAGAAAACCCACTCCAACTCCCTAATGTAGTTCACAGATGCCTGAGATTCCACCTGGAGCCTCTCAGTGGGTAAGCTGAGAAAGGGGTGATGGGCTGAGCATCACCTTCCACAGTGCTGAGACTCAGAGATGCCGCGCCTTTGTCCCCAGTGAGCACAGGCAGAGCAGCTGTGTGATGAGCCACCCTGCTCTGTGGCAGGGGCCTAGCAGGCCTCTCCGAACCGTACACTCACCTCCTGTGCTTGGCACCCACACTGGCAGTGCAGGAGCTCTGGGATCTGCACAGCACCATACACCACCTGGGGAGGGCAGGAGAAGGGGCTGAAGCCCCCGGCAATGTGCGGGGTAAAGGCAGGCTTCAGAGGCCAAAGACCTTACGACGTGACCGCTCAAGCATGAACATTCAGGGTCGAGGCTGCACCACAAAATAGCTTCTGAGATTAAACATGTTCAAATGTCATTAATCCCGGGATAATGCAGATGTGGCCTCAGCTCAGATAAATCAGTTGAAAACACTCCTTTGTTTACCTCTTCCTGCCTCCATACACAGACAACCTTAATCTCCCGCGGATTTGGCTAAAGACTCTGACATCTCTTCTCCTCTCCAACTGGCAATGAGTTTAAGCTGTCAAGTGTGCTGGGTTTGCAGCAAACAGCCCAGGAGCATTTCTCACAGGCCAGGGACCAGCAATTCCAGGTCTGTGTCTGTGTGAGCGCCTTTGCGGATTGTGGAAGAGCCAGATTCCCCGTGCAGTGCAGCTGCCCTGGGAGGAAGGGGAGCAAGTTTGGTTTGCTGCAGGGCAGATGCAGCAGGACTCCTCTGAAGGCATGGTGCAGAGGGTGCAGGAAGCCGGGACGGCAACAGAGCTCCTCCCGTTTAACTCATAGGAAACCAACTTTGGATCAGAGAAAATAGTATGATGTCATTTAAGGATAGGATTCCTTCAAAGGAGCAGGTGGTAAGCTTGTTCCTCTCCAGATTCCTCCTTCTCCTTAACATGCCCCCTGCAGTCCAGCATCGATTCTGAAAAGGACGTTGCTCCAGCACTAACTTCTGAGGGCCCCTGTTCTTGGGGTTGGGCTCAACGGGCTGTGCTAATGAAGAATGTTTCCTCCCTGGGGCCAGGGCAACGGAGCTGCTAACGATGTGGCCCTGGGGCCCGCAGAGCTAGTGTAGGGCCCCAGGCTAGTGCTCTTGGGCAAATTCCAAGACCTCCCTGAGACTCATTTCGGTGTAATATGAAGAAACAGAAGCCTCTACACCTCCCCGTCAGACTGTGAAGATTCCATGAGATAACCCACTGTCTACACCTCCTGCTGTGGTCATGAAGATTTCCTGACATAACCCACTATCTATACTTGCCAGTGCGGTGTGAAGATTCCATGACATAATCCACGACCTATGTCAGTGATTGTGAAGTGAAATAGCCACTGTCTGTACCTCTCGGTGTGGTTGTGAAGGTCAGGTGGAACAGCCACTGTCTACACTTCCCAGCATGGCTGTGAAGACTGTGTGAGAATCCAGGGAAAGCCGTTAGTGCGGTACCCGGTGTTAGCTGCTGCCGCCACAATAGCCGCTGTTGTTATGTGGTTGTTGCTAGTGTTGTTATCACTGTTCCTGCTGGAGGAGGGGTGGAGAATTTTGGTCAACCCTTACCCCGGAGCTGATGGAGACCAGTGAGCCATTCTGCCATGACAGTGAGCCCTCGTGGCTCTTGTGATAAGAAAAGAACGGCAAGCACTGGGTTGCACCCCAGCCTCTTGCAGGGCCAGGCAGCCAGGCTGACTCTTGGCTCCCTGAGAACATCGTCCATGGGTTCTAGCAGACCGTCTTAATGCTGTGTGTGTGCCAGTCTGCCTGCAAGCCCTGCAAGGGTAGGTGCCTCATCCTGGTCACGTCTGCCACAGCGTGTGAGAGCCAGTGGGTCTGATCGGGGCTGCCCTGTTGGTGCTGCATCGTGGAGGAGCCTGGCCCAAGCCACACCAGTGTGCACCGTAGTCCCGCTATCCACAGCAGCACTCTCTCCTCCATGCACATGCTGTGTGTTAGGTGAGCCTGGCCATCCCGGATGCAGGACACACTGCCCGAGATGAGAGCCCACTTTTCATCTGCATTCTCAGGAATCACTCTTAAAATACCCCCTCACACAGAACTCTAAATACCCTGTAGGAGAGAACCACGAAGTTTTCAGACCCACATTTGGCATTATTACTGAGCTATTTGTATTCGGGAAGATTTAAAATGAACCGTTTCAAAAATCCTCAATGTTACACCATTTCTAGAGATGTTCAACGACACCTACGTGGGACAGGTTCGTTTTATCACTTCACTTTGACTTTCTGATTGGTGATGGTTAGTTCTTTTAGTGCCTATTAAAATTCAGCCTTAAGGTACTGTTTTTTTCCTTCAGAAAAACTTCTGTAATGACCAGTTGAGGGGCCAGGGTGGGACCCCAGTGGTGGACCACACCCTGTATGACACTAGGGACGCCGCTGTTAAGTCTGGAAGCTGAGGGCTGTCAAAGGACACAGTCTCCCCAGAGGCAACGAGCTGTAGTACAATGTAAATTCCCAGGTTCCTTGCCTTTTGACCAACGACATAAAGCAGAGGCTCTGCCTTAAGGTAAGGCGGCAGGATTTCCAGGCCTCTAAAAAATTTGGTATATGGTATCCTTTCTGAAGCAGCAATTTTTTCAGCCTCCGGAGTAGCTGGGACTACGGGTGCGAACCACATGCCTGGCTAATTTTTTTTTTTTTTTTTTTTGAGATGGAATTGCTCTCTGTCACCCAGGCTGGAGTGCAGTGGTGCAATCTCGGCTCACTGCAAGCTCCACCTCCCGGGTTCAAGTGATTCCCTTGCCTCAGTCTCCCGAGTAGCTGGGACTACAGGCATATGCCACCATGTCTGGCTAATTTTTTGTATGTTTTAGGAGAGACAAGGTTTCACTGTGTTAGCCAGAATGGTCTGGATCTCCTGACCTCGTGATCCACCCGCCTTGGCCTCCCAAAGTGCTGGGATTACAGGCATGAGCCACTGCGCCCGGCCATGCCTGGCTAATTTTTAAAAAATTAATTATTGTAGAGATGGGGTCTCGCTATGTCACCCAGGCTGGTCTTAAATGATCTTCTCACCTCTGCCTCCCAAAGTGCTGGGGTTATGGCTGTGAGCCACTGCGCCTGGCCTGATGCAGCAATTTCTAAGAAACTTTTTCTTTTCATACCGTTTCTTTCTTGTTCATAGAAGTACACGAGCATATTGTACAGATTTAGAAAGTAGATAAAAGTATAAAGGAGAAAAAAGCTTCCCATAAATCAACCACCCAAGGGAGCTGTGTGAACACTTCATACTCTGGCATACACTCCTTCCAATTTTCTCCGTTATGCTGCCATCCTAAAAATGCACATCAACAGCTCATTCCCAGGCCTTCACAACGTTTTCTGTGGAAGAGGCCTGAGTTTGCTCAGACTTCGGATCTAAAGTGGATGCATCATCGCCGTTTCTCACAGCCAGCTGAAGCTAGCACAGTCACTGTGCCTCAGTGCTTCAACAGATAGAGCCGCAGTCCTCTGTTCTGCCTGCCTTCCAGGTCCACTGCCACGGCCGTGGTTGACCTGGTGGAAATGGGACCCGACTACAGACACTAAGAGGACTTCTGGGGCAGAGGTGGGCCCCGGGCCCTGGGGACACATGGGGCCACACCACCGCTGCAGGGTTTCTCAGGCTTCCTAGATAAAGAACTTCAGGCGTTTTGTTTTTTAGAAGCCATTCATTGATCTGTTGTCAGTCTTGACTCACAGGCTGCTCCTGATCAATACATGCTGGTAAAGTCTACAGTCGCTCGTCATCCCATCTGTCCCAGAGCTAGGCTGTGTGATCCCACTGTGGAACTCGGGGTGGTAATGCTCACCCAAGGCTTCTTCTCAAGACCGTGCTGAGCATTTTGAGACCGAGCAAGAGCTTTTCACAGGGCAGGCCCCCACTGTTAATGACAGGAGACGGGGCTGTGTCCCAGTTCCACCTCAACTTAAGCTTCCCACCATTCCTTCCTCTCCTCATTCAACAAATCGAGTCAATCATTGCTATGTGCTGACTCCGTATTTTAGAATTCGCCTACTTGCTAAAATACATTTGTAATCCCCAAATCAATACACATGGCGTTGGCATGGTCATTTGCAGACATGTGCAGGGCAGCAAAAAATTTGAGTTTCCCAAGGTGCAAGTTCCCAGCTGAGGTCAGGCAGTGACGCGCTGCCTTACTGTTTTAGCTCTTACGCCGTACACAGTATTTTTTTTTGTAGTCTATTCAGGGCCACATTTTTGGGCACTAGGTTTTCTTGTGATTCTGCTGGTTAGGCCCCCAAGTGGAGTGCTCATGCGTTCCTAAGCCCAAGGAGGCTGTGATGTGCCTGACGGAGACAATGTGCGTGTCAGATAAGCTTCATTCAGGCAAGAGTTACAGTGCTATTGGCGGTGTGTTCAGTGTCAATGCATCAAAAATATGTATTAAATAAAGCATCTTTAAACAGAATTACACATAAAACAAGGTTATGTGTTGATCTATTGATGCTGTGGCAGGAGGCACACAGGAAGCTAACCTTGCATTTTCTCCAGGAGCAGTGGCTCAGTATTTGCTAAGTTAGCTTGTGGTGACTTTTCAGAACATAACTTCCTTAGACAATGAGAACGGACTGGACCTGGTGAGTGCCCACCAGGTACCAGGCCCTGGGGAAGGTGCTGAGTCTAGACAGGAAGGATTTTTTGAATCGTTCTCTCCAGTGCATGGCGACAGTCTCTCCTGCAAGAGCCATCAGGACCAGGGGATCCTCTGACAGCCACCACAGTCCACAATCAGGAATGAGTTCCAGAGCCTGCTGAAAGCGGACATGGCAGGGCCTCTGGGGGGCTGGTCTCATTCTGTTTCTTGGTCTAGGGTGTTCAGTGGAAATGCACTGAGCTACACACATAGGATCTGTGCACTTCTCTGTATGCATATTATTCTTCAATTAGAAGTAAAAGCACACAAATAACAAAAAACACCCTAAGATAGGAGTCACTAGGTACTTAAGAGTGACCAGGAAGAAGAGCCTAGCTCCCTGTGCAAGTACAGAGTGAGGCAAGTTTGCACACAGCGCTGTTTCCACACTGCGATTAAGCAAACTGCCCCGGATGCCCTCACCAGCGGACCCTTTCCACCGCTTCACTACCCCACAGCCTCAAGGGCACCCTCCCTAGGGCCTCACCCGCTTTGCCTTTTGTAAGCACTGCCTCCCCTCATCCACACAATCTCCTTCTTCCCTCCACCCTCCAGAGCCTCCCCTCCTCCTGCTCCACCTCCTCTCCCAGGTGGAAATGCACCACTCGGCCAGTGCAGAGGCTCTGACTCCACACAGACTCACTTTACGGCCTAGGGGCAAACAGAAGGACACTGTTTCTGGGAGCTTCTTTCCCAGCCACCCGCATGGGGCTGCCAGGGCCAAACTGCCCTCATCCCTTACCTGACTCCCAGGTCAGGAGGCACTGCCAAGGGCTCCTCAGCCGGCTCTCCTGCTTTCCCAGGCCAGGCTTTCTGTGGTTTGAATTTCCCAGCTGATGCTCAGAAACCCGCCTTCTCCTGGCCGACATATCTCTTTTCACACAAGCTTCAACTCCACATGGCAGAAAGACAAAAGCCACGGCTGCTTTAATAGCCCTAGGAGCACGCTTCTGTCCTAAGAGGCGAGGCAGTGAGGGCCCGGAGGCGCCGTCCTCCCGGTGAAACGGCTGAGGGAGTCAGAGAGTCTCCCGGTGGCAGCACGTATTTCCGAGGGCCTCACACGGTAGCGTGTTCATCACGGGGTGGGGGTGAGTATCGGTTCTCGTCCCAGGGCAGGAGCTTGCTCAGGTCCCCAGCGTAGAAACCGATGTGAGTTCTTCCCAAACGGGGCCCCGGGATCTGCTTTGGTTGTTGTCAGAGCCCCAGCTACATCTGCTTTGGGGATTTGCTGCTCACAGGTAACATGTGTGAGAAGGCATTCATAGAGAAAAACAATCGTGAGTCACATCTGTGTGTGCGTGTGTGCAGTGAGGCCAGGAATCCGGCCAGCCATGTGTATTGGGGACACCCCAAGGGACAGATGACTTACCAGGCTCTTTTCCTGACTTCTGGGACAGCTGCCCAGCACCTGGCATGTCGAGGCTGGCAGACATCCCAGGGTGGCCTGATCCAACCTCCACATCCCACAGTGGAGACCCCGGGGAGCCAGGGCCGGGCTCAAGGGCACAGAGTTGTCAGTGGAGGAGCTGGACTGAAAGCACATTGCTAAACTGCCACTGTCTGTGCGGTTAAAGCCAGCCTCTCGGCAGGAGGCAATGACCAGTCCACCTCCACAGAGGCAGCTGGTCTCCACTCCCAACCAGCTGATAGAACTGGGACCTCACAAGGACACGGGAAGGGAAAGGCACAGTTATTTAAAAATGACTTTGAGCTAGAACACATGATTGAGAAAAAGGTGAAAAATTATTCGACTTACACTTCGAAATGTACACAAACGCCTCACCTTAGATTCCTTGTTTCCCCACCTCAGATCTCCAGGAACTGCTGGAGTTCTTCAAGAACTGTCTAGGGCGGCCAACAGAAGAGTAACTAACCCATTCCAGGGACAGCCATTGTCCTTGGAGCTCAGATTTCCCTTTCTCTATCACATCTGGGCCCTCCTTCACCCACCACTAGCCAGGTAGGGAAATTTCTCCCCACCAAAGAAGTGTTCACAGCTAAGGTTTATTCCATCTTTGTCTTCAGAGCAGTGTCATATTCGTAATGACCCTCACAGCCCTCCTTGCAATGTAAGGATATTTTCAATCCCCATTTTAGATATGGGACCACAGAGTCTTGTGGAATAAAGTGACTTGTCCAGGGTCACTTGGCCAATATGTAACAAAGCTGGGATTTGAACACAGACCTCTTGATCTCTAATCTTCATTCACTACATCACATACTCTTACTAAGAGGTATGACCTCACGACTGTCCTATAAAACCACTTCCTCCCCATTTTAACTTATTCACTGAGTGGCAAACAACAGTTACTCAGCCTTGGCACTGCTGACATTTTGGGCTGGATAGGTCTTTGTTGTGGGGATTAGTCCTGTACACCGTAGGATGCTCAGCATCTCTACCCGCCAGATGCTAGTATACCTCCCTTCCCCACCCTACCACAGCGGTGTCAATCAAATACGTCTCCAGGCACTGCCAATGTCTGCTGGGGCCCACACCTGCCCCAGCTGAGAACTGCAGTGCAGCATGACACTGGGGAGCGCGGGCTGCAGTGAACCTATGCGGGCTCTATCTCTCCTCCACAGTTTACTAGCTACATGCCTTTGTGCAAGTTCTTTAACCTAAGTTTCTTTTATTATCTGCTAAATAGGATTGTTGTTGAAAATTAACACGTAAAGCGTTTTAACATAATACTCGGCGCTTAGTAAGTGCTCACTGTATGTTAGCTATTGTTATTATTTGCCCATTTACTGAGAGGGTAAATCCGCTGTAGACCCCGACTTCGAGAAGCTGATAGAGGGAGACAGGCATACAGGCAGAAAGGTGAAGTATTACGGTGCCTCGACACCCAAGCCATTTTTGGGAAGAGCACAACCCTTACGGGGTCTCAGAAAGATGCTGTTTGCTAGTGACAGCCCTGAAACAGTGCTGTCCAGTAAAACTTTGTATAATGGTGGAAATGCCCTCTGTGCTGTCAACCAGTCATACGTGGCTCCTGGACTCTTGAAATGTGGCTGCTGTGACTGAGGAACTACATTTTAATGTGGCTTACATTTACATTTAAACAGCCACGTGCAGCTAGTGGCTCTGTGTTGGAGCGCGCAGACCTGGAGCCTCACCACTCCACATGTGGTCCGTGGACCAGCAGTGCCGCCATCATTCCAGAAGCACTGGGTGGGAAGCATCACCTTCAGCAGATTCATAAATACTCCTAAGTTTGAGAAGTGCTGCTGTCCTAGAGCCCAGGATCTCCACACTGGCCACACATTAGAACCACCT
Source organism: Theropithecus gelada (assembly GCF_003255815.1). NCBI lineage: Eukaryota > Metazoa > Chordata > Mammalia > Primates > Cercopithecidae > Theropithecus > Theropithecus gelada. The sequence goes on along the minus strand of NC_037681.1, from coordinate 18,089,058 downwards.
GGGCAGCCTTTAACATCCCACTGTCTGGGATTCGTCTTGGGCAGGTCCACTGAATCCGTGGGGGTGGACCCCCACGTGACCGCCAGTCGCAGCCGGCATTGCCAACCGCGGATCTTGATGCTGCTCTGAGCGTCTGCCCAAAGAAACCCTGAAGAGAGAGCTCACAGTATGTGGTCCCCTTTCTGGCTAATACCAAGTGCCCCGCTGACCAGAGGGCCCAGTTCCTGAGAACGGGGCTGACATCTGCCCCCTGCCCCCAGGCTCTGGTAGATGTTTCTTATAACCAGCCAGTGCCCCTGGTCCCCAGGACATCGACCCCCAGGGCTGCCCATGCTACGGGTCCACACTGTTGCCACCTCAGACCTCACCTCCTGCCACACCCTTGGCCCTGCTCAGAGGGGCCTCGGACACTTCCCACTTGTCATGAAGACACTGTCTTCTCTTCTTCAAACCTACTTCTCTCCTGAGCCCTGGGGAGAGTGCACAGAGGGTCTCAGTACCTCCCCCCCGACATAAGGTTAATGGCTGCCGTGGAGAAAGCACTGAAGCCGTCCCTCTGAAATGGCACCAGTGCAGCTGCAGGCGATGGGTGACGCTGCTCATCGGCTCCTGGGAGGTGGGCTGTACCTGTGCAGGGACCAGAGCATTGCACCTTCCCAGTCCTTCTCAGGTACCAGCAGTCACCATAGTCACTTTTGTTATTATCACTTTTTCTTGTTTTTGTTTTTGTTTTTGAGACGGAGTCTCGCTCTATCGCCCAGGCTGGAGTACAGTGGCGCGATCTGGGCTCACTGCAAGCTCCGCCTCCCGGCTGCATGCCATTCGCCTGCCTCAGCCTCCCGAGTAGCTGGGACAATAGGCGCCCGCCACTACGCCTGGCTAATTTTTTTTTTTTTTTAATTTTAGTAGAGATGGGGTTTCACCGTGTTAGCCAGGATGGTCTCGATCTCCTGACCTCGTGATCCGCCCGTCTCAGCCTCCCACAGTGCTGGGATTACCCCGCACCTGGCCATAATCCGTTCTAATTCAGTAATTAAAAAGTGTAGCCTCTGGGTGAAGTCAGGTTTTGACTCCTGAACGCAGGGTGTCTGAGTTGGGGTTTGAGAGGGCTTTCCTGAGGGCTGAGAGCTGGGGAAGAAGGAGAGTAGGGCGATGAGCAGGGCTCTCTAGAGCCTTACAAGGTTTTGTCCTGCCTGGGCCTCGCAGACACTTGAAACTGACACCGGGGGATTCCCAGCCACCACTGGGACTCCGGCTGTGACCGCTTCTCACTGTCCCCTTGTGCTCTTGGCTGGCTCCTCAGGCGAGGCTCTGGGAGCACAGGTGGGTCATGTGGTGGTCCTGTCTGCCCCATGCCCACAGGTGGCCAGAGTCCAGCAGCAGTCCTCCATGTCTCCCAACGGCAGGGCACACCCGTCCAGCTTCTAAGAAGTCCCATGGAAGCCACCCTTGCAGACCCTGCATGAGGGAAGTTCCCTCTAGTTCCACCCGTGTTGTGCTGGTGGCTCACAGGACTGCAGCGTGCTCTCCACAGAAAGTGTTTTGTAAATCCCCTTTATTCCTCCCCACTCTCCGTATGTTCTGGGGACGGGGGTGGTGAGTGGTTGGTGACTCCACAGATCCTGCACACGTGCTCTCTGGTATCTTACATCTCTGCATTGGTGCCTTAACCAAAACTGGGACAAGGAGAATCCCATTCTCACACAGCCTTCTGTGCAGCTGAGATGAGAATAGTACATGTTTAGGAAAGTATGACTGTACTGTATGAAACTGTATCACATTTTGCAGTTAAAATGCCTTTGCTGCCCTATATGCTGTTATTACGAATAACCTCATTATATAAAGGAGGAAATTAAGACCCAGGGTTTAAGAGACTCAACTTGCTCAGAATCCCACAGCCCGAGAGGTGCTCCTCAGAGTAAAACCCACAGATCCACACTCTTCAGTCCTACCACCCAGCCCCTGCCTTGCTCCCTCATCCCAGCACCTGGTCATGCAGACACAGCCTGGTCCAAGGACCACTCACTGCAGGCTGGGAAGCCCAGGGCACGGGTATGGGTGCTCAACCGAGGAAGAAAAACCCTGGAAGTTCTCAAGGGCTCAGGATCTAGTTCAGGGGTCAGGTGAAGGACACTCAATACGGGCAGGGGTGTGTACAGAGTGCCAGGGAGCTGGCATCAGGGGTGGGGCTGCAGGAGATGTCGGAGGGAGTGGAGTGGCAGACAAACTGAGAGAGGCAGAAATGTTTGTTTTGGCCAGAATCTAAAAAGCCTTAAATGCCTTCTCCAGGAGTTTGAATCTTATTCTAAACATAATGGGAAGGCACTGAGAATTTTTACAGAGGAAAGCTCCACGGTTCCACCGGCGACCTGGGAAGAAAGGGGAAGAAGAGAGTTGGAGGGAGGAGGCACTCACTGCAGGTGTCAGGTTAAGGAAGAGGCTGGCATGGGGACATGGGTGGATAAAGACGCTGCACATTGTGGTGACCAGAACTTGCTGACCAAGGCGAACATCATGACTGGCATTTTTCTTTTTTTTTTTCTTTTTTTTTTGAGACGGAGTCTCGCTCTGTCGCCCAGGCTGGAGTGCAGTGGCCGGATCTCGGCTCACTGCAAGCTCCGCCTCCCGGGTTCATGCCATTCTCCTGCCTCAGCCTCCCGGGTAGCTGGGACCACAGGCGCTCGCCACCTCGCCCGGCTAGTTTTTTGTATTTTTTAGTAGAGACGGGGTTTCACCGTGTTAGCCAGGCTGGTCTTGATCTCCTGACCTCGTGATCCGCCCGTCTCGGCCTCCCAGAGTGCTGGGATTACAGGCTTGAGCCACCGCACCCGGCCATGACTGGCATTTTTCATCCATCAGATTGGAGGAAAAAAAAACACTGACGACATATGGTGTTGATGAGGGGGTGGAGAAATAGTCTCTATTCTGCTGGAAGCAGTGTAAACCAGTACAACCTTTACGGAGGGTAATTTAAAGTTGTCTCTTAAAAGTGCACATGATCTGAGAATCTGAAAATCCACTTTTAGGAATCGATCATAGAAAAACAACAGTGTGAATACATAGGGATTAAAATGAACAAGAATGATTACTGCGACACTGTCAGCAAGAGGGAAAAAAGCTCAAACAAGCGGAATGCCCCTTAGGAGGGGAACAGTGACATAAAATACAGAACACACAGAGCGTAGCCCTTAAACAGAAAGAGGTGAGGCAGTTCACGCTGATTTAAAAAAAAAAAAAAAAAAAAAAAGGTGCCCATGCTTTACTGTGGAGTGCAAACGCAAGCCAAGATGTACAGCATTTTTGCGATTAAAATAAAAGGATCCACATGCCTAGATCTGCAGGCCCATCTTGCTGTGGTTATGACTGCGGTGTTCAAGGGAAAGAGGATGAATCTGGCAGTGTGGTTCCCCCTGGGGAGTGGGATTAAAGAGGTTCAGAAAGGGGTGGGCAGGAGGCCACTACCCCTTTTTTTTTGTATTTGAAAATTATTCTGGCCGGGCGTGGTGGCTCACACCTGTAATCCCAGCACTTTGGGAGGCTGAGGCGGGTGGATCACGAGGTCGGGAGATACAGACCATCCTGGCCAACATGGTGAAACCCTGTCTCTCCTAAAAATACAAAAAAATTAGCCAGGCGTGGCAGCGCGCGCCTGTAGTCCCAGCTACTCAGGAGGCTGAGGCAGGAGAATTGCTTGAACCCAGCAGGCAGAGGCTGCAGTGAGCCAAGATCGCGCCACTGCACTCCAGTCTGGTGACAGAGTGAGAGACTCCGAGAAAGGAAAGGAAAAAGGAAAGGAAAGGAAGAAAGAAAGAAAAAATTATTCTTACATTTATATATAGTAAAATGCACCCTTTCGTTGTACAGTTGCATGGGTTTTAACACATTTAGCTTCTTATAACAACCGTCACAAACAGGATACAGAATATGAACACCCTGAAGAATTCCTTCTTCCTTCCCCTATGTAACCAGACTCTCCTTCTACTCCCAACCCCTGGCAACTACTGATGCATTTGTTCTCTGTCCATATATTTTTGCCTCTTCCAAATGTCACAGAAATGGAATAATTCAGTTTGCAATTTTGAAAGACTGGCTTTATTCACTGAGCATGTACAATTAAGGTTACTGTGCATATTGAGGGCTCATTTCTTTTGATGGCTAAGTAGTTTTTCATCATATGGATGTATCACAGTTTGTTTACCCATTCACCAGCTGAAGTACATGTGGGTTGTTTCCAGTTTTGGGTGATTATGTCATTTATATTTTTATTTTTGAGACAGGGTTGCTCTGTCACCCAGGCTGGAGTGCAGTGGCACAATCTCTGATCACTGCAACCTCCACCTCCTGGGTTCAAGCGATTCTCCTGCCTCAGCCTCCCAAGTTGCTGGGACCACAGGTGTGCACCACCACGCCCAGTTAATTTTTTATTTTTAGTATACATGGGTTTCACCATGTTGGCCATGCTGGTCTCGAACTCCTAGACTCAAGTCATCCACCTACCTCAGCCTCCCAAGGTGCTGGGATTACAGGCGTGAGCCACTGCACCTGGTTAGTTTTTGGTGATTATGAATAATGCTGTTGTAGACATTAATGTATGACTTTTGTGGGAATGTACATTTCCATTTATCTAGGATAAATACCTAAATTGGAATTGCTGGGTCCTAAGTGTATTTTTAATTTTATAAGAAATTGCCAAACTGTTTTCCAAAGTGACTGTGCCGTTTTGCATTCCCATCGGCCATAGAAATAACACTCTAATGAGAGTTGCATTTACTCTACATCCTCATCAGCACAATGGTATTATCAATATTTTTCGTTTTGGTCATTTTAATAGTTCTGTAATTGTATCTCATTATGGTTTTGTGTTTCCCTAATGGCTAACGATGGTAAGCATATCTTCAGGGGCTTATTTGCCATCTGCACACTTTCTCTGGTGAAATGTCTGTTCATGTCTTTTGCCCATTTTCTAATTGGTTTGCTTTTTTTTTTTAACCATTGACTTTAGAGAAGACTTTATATATTCTAAATACTGGTCCTTTATTGGATATGCAGTTTGCCTATCTTTTCTTACAGTTTGTAGTTTGTCTTGTCAGGCTCTTAACTAGGTCTTTGGCAAAGCAAAAGTTATTAATTTTAATAATGTCCAATTCATCAAATTTTCCACTTTGGATGCTTTGATGACAAGTCTAAGATGTCTTTGCCTAGCCCTATACTGCAAATACTGTCTCACATTTTTTCTAAAAGTTTTATAGTTTTCATTTTACATTTAAGTCCATGACCTCTTTTGAGTTAATTTTGTATATGATGTGCAACTTAGGTCAAGGTTCATACTCTTGCCTATGAATGTTCCTATGCTTCAGGATCATTTGGTTGTGATGTACAATTTGATAATATTTTGCTAAGAATTTTGCATTTAGGCAGGCACAGTAGCTCATGCCTGTAATCCCAGCACTTTGGGAGGCCCAGGTGGGTGGATCACCTGAGGTCAGAAGTTTTAGACCAGCCTGACCAACATGGTGAAACCCTGTCTCCACGAAAAATACAAAAAATTGGCTAGGTGTGGTGGTGGGTGTCTGTAATCCCAGCTACTCGGGAGGCTGAGGGAGGAGAATCGCTTGAAGCCGGCAGATGGCCATTGCACTCCAGCCTGGGCAACAAGAGCAAGACTCTGTCTTAAAAAAAAAAAAAAGAATTTTGCATCTAAATTCAGAGATACTATAGTATATTAAATTGCACATCACAACCAAATGGTCCTGAAGCATAGGAACATTCATAGGCAAAAGTATGAACCTTGACCTAAGTCTCACATCATATACAAAATTAACTCAAAAGGACTTAAATGTAAAATAAAAACCATAAAACTTTTAGAGAAAAATATGAGGAAATATAGTATCTCTGAGTTTAGTATAGTATACAAAGAGTCTATAGTTTTCTGTATTATCTTTAATTCCAGGATTACAATCACGCTGGCCTCATAAAATGGGTTGGGAAGTGTTTCCCTTTAGTTTTGCATGAGATTTTGTATAATTGGTGTTACTTCATCTTTAAATGCTTGGTAGAAATCACCAGCGAAACCCTGTGAAAATGGAGTTTTCTGGAAGGTTTTTACCTACAGATTTGATCACTTTAACAGATATAGGACCATTCATGCTACTTTTTAAGCTTGATAGTTTGTATCTTTCAAGGAATTGGCCCTTTTCTTCTCATTTGTAAAATTTATGTGCGTAGAATTGTTCATAGTATTCCCTTATTATCATTTTAATGCCTGTGGGGTCAGTAGTGGCACTCCATAATGTTTGTAATTTGTGTCTTTTTTCCCTCCGTTTTTAAATCAACTTTATTGGCTATTTTGAAGAACCATCTTTTGGCTTCATTAATTTTTTTCTATTATTTTTATATTTTCATTTACATTTGCTCTTATGTTTATTATTTCTTTCCTTCTTGCTTTAGGTTTAGTTTTTCTTTTTCTAGTTCCTTAAAGTGGAAGCTTAAACATTTTTGAAACATTTTTTCTTTCTTGCTTTGAAACATTTTTTTTCTAATATAATTTACTGTTGAGTTTCCCTAAGTACCACTTCATCCGCATTCCACAAATTTTGATATGTTGTATTTTCATTTTAATTCAGTGTTCTAATTTCCCTTGAGACATCCTCTTTGACCCACGGATTATATAGTGGTATAGGGTTTAATTTCAAATATTTGATGATCTTTTTCATATTTCTTTCCAGATATTTTGCAGATGTTATCAAATTCTTATTTAATTCATTAAGGGCACAGAACAAGCTTTGGATAATTTCAATTCTTTTAAATTTAATACAGGCTATTTAGTGACAATATGGTATATCTTCATGAATGTCCCATGTGCACTTGAAAAGAACATGTATTCTGCTGTGGCTGGTGGGCTGTTTTCTATAAATATCAATTAGGTCAAGTTGGCTGATGATGATGTTCAACCGACTTGACCTAATTGAAATATCCTTCCTGATTTTCTACCTGCTAGTTTTCTTGACTACTGACAGAGGAGTGCTAAAGTCTCCACATCTTACTATGGATTTATCTATTTTTCCTTTTAGTACTACCAAGTTTTTGCTTCATGTATTTTGAAGCTCTGTTGTTAGGGACACACACATTTAGCACTATTATGCATTCTTGATTGACCAATATTGCTAAATTATCATTACATAATGTTCCATTTTATTACTAATAATTGTCCTTTTTCTGAAGTCTTCTTTGTGTGATATTAATATATAGCCACTCCAGCTTTTCCAGTTCTAAAATTTCTATCTTTACAGCTTCTACTTTTTTTTACAGAGAATTTCTCTCTTTCCATTAATTCCAAGAGTACTCATTTTTACTTTTTAGAATGTGGCATAATAGTTGCTTTAAAGTCTTTGTCTAATAATTCCAACATTTGAATCCTCTCAGGGTTGGCATTTGTTGATTGCCTTTTTCCTTGAGAATTTTTTTAGGCTTTCCTGGTTCTCTGTATGTTGGATAATTTTGATTCATATCCTAGATATTTTGAATATTCTGCTGAGACTTGGTCCTGTTAAAATTCTCAAAAGGTTTTGCTGTGCTCATTCTAGTCAGTTTTATGCATGTGCAGCTCAGGGATGAGCCCAGAACTTCATACGCAGATTTAAAGGATATCTAACTCAGATGTCTCCTTTCTGTAATCTCCACTCCTCAAGGTTCTATGGCTAGAAAGCCAAGGTTTAGCCTCTCTGCCCCGTAGCACCTTCTTGTGACTGGGACCACCTCAGGACAGAGAGGCAAGGGAAAGGGGCCTGCAGGACCTCCAACCTCCGTACCTGTCGCTGCTGTCTGTGCTAACACAGGCGTATAGCTTCATTATTGGGTTTCTCCGGGTGTAGTATCTAAAGAGTCAAAAGAGCTCTGTCGCACAGGAGCTGCCGTGGGGAGAGGCAGGTGCTCACCTGGAGTGCTCTAGGCTGGTGCTTACTTGGAGCAGGGCTGGAAGGGCTAAAGGGCCGTTGCCCTGCAGAGGGTATTGCTATCATCTTCGGCAGGGGTGAGGGGTGGGCCACTTCACTGATGAGCCAAGATTAGGACTGAAAGAATCAAGAGTGGTGCCTCACAAGGGACATCACTGCCACTGCCACCCAGGCAAGTAGTTTTCAGCTTGTTGTTGGCATTTGCCTGGCATAGGGATGAGAGAATAGAAAGAACTCCATCCTGCAGGGATGCTGCCGCTAAGAGGGATTTGCTGCTTCGTTGCTGGTGTTCACTTAGAGTAGGGCCAAGGCTGTCCAACAAGCTCTGTCCCATAGGGGCTGGTGGTGGGGGTGTGCAGTGGGATCTAGGCTGGGAAAGTCTCAGGAACTCTGGCCTGCAGGAGTTGTTGATGCCACCAGTGACAGAGGTGCTCCTTCACTACTCACACTTGCTATGGAGTCATCACTTGGGTCCTGATCTATCTCCTCAGGCTACCAGCTCCTCTTATCTACCTTTCAGAGTCCTCTGATACTCACTTTATGCATTCTGCATAGGGTTTGATGTTGTATCAGTGGGAGAGATGGGGTGGTTTAAGTGTTTATTCCATCTTGGTCAGAACAGCGAGTCCCTTTTCATGTCATTGTAAAAGCAGTGGGATTACAAGGTGATTTTCCTATCATTTTTAGGCCTCTCAGGGTTGTTCATATCAAGGTATTTGTAATAACACTGGGGTTTCTGGCTTGAGCATCTGGGTAGATGGAGTACTGAGAAGGAAAGAGAACTGTGCTGGAGGTGGTATTGATAAATGGAATTGTGAATGCTGAGGTGTCAAGTCAGGGCTGCTCATCAGATGGGTCGGTGGCTGGCTGCTGTGGCCCAAGAAGTCAAGGGAAGCAAGAACACCAGGAAACAGGTGGGATTCTGTGATGGGTCTTGCACGAGGGAAAATGAGGAGAGGTCGCTTTGTACTGGGTGGCATGCAAGGATAAGACACACATGGCTGAGGAGCAGAGGAAGGACAGGGAAACAGAGGTTACAGTGTTGATGACACTTGCTCAGAAGGGACTGTGAAGGGAAGGGCAAGACTAAAAAAAATGCCAATGTGAGCAAAGCTGGTTTTCTTTAAGAATTCAAAACATATGTGGGTATATATCCAAAAGAACTGAAATCAGAATCTCAGAGATATTAACACTCCCTGTTCACTGAGGCACTATTCACAACAGCCAAGATGTGGAAACAGCCTAAACGTGTTTGGACAAACAAATGGATAAAGCAACTGTGGTGTATACCTACAATGGAATATTATCCAGCCTTAGAAAGGAAGGAAATTCTGTACTTGCAGCAACAGGAATGAACCTTGAAGACGTTATGCTAAGTGAAATCAGCTAGTCACAGAAGGACAAGTATTACACAATCACATTTCTATGTGAAATCTAAAACAGTCAAATTCATACAATTGAAGAGTGGAAAGGTGGTCATTAGGAGCTGGGAGGGGGAGAGGGAAATTGGGGGCTGTTCATTAATGTTTATAAAGTTTCAGTTATGTTAAGAAAAATACGTTCTAGAGATCTGCTCTACAACATTGTACCTATAGACAACAATACTGCATTGTACATTTTAAAATTTGTTAAGAGGGTCGATCTCATGTTAGGTGTTCATATCACAATAAAATGAAATTTTGAAAATTCAAGAGATAGGAATATATTTTTAGCAGGATGCCAACAAAACCCTTGACAGCTTGTATTCTAACCCAAATGAATTTGAATATATCTGAACTGTGTCATTTAAAAAGGGTGACAGTCTCTTCCAGTTCATTTCCTTCAGAAAATGGCTGTGACATCCAAAGACAAGGTGGGCCAGAAAATGGCTGTCTACACTCCTCCGGCATCCAGCTACCACCTGCCTTCTCCACGCAATAAACTCCGCGCGTCAGTCCCCTGTGCTCTTCCCATCTTTTGGGGCCAAGAAAGAGCTTGCATGGCAGGAGGACATTAAATATTTGTTGAAAACAAGAATGCATGAATGAGTGAGTACTGGAGTCTAGAAAAAGAGGGTCAGAGACTGGAGTGTGTTACTCTGTCACCAACCCTGTCTGGAGGAATCCAGCTCAGATTAGCCAACGCCGGTTATCAAATGAGGTCCCCAGGTGAGAAGGGTGGTTTCTTTTTTTTTTTTTGAGACGGAGTCTTGCTCTGTCCCCCAGGCTGGAGTGCAGTGGCGCGATCTCAGCTCACTGCAAGCTCCGCCTCCTGGGTTTACGCCATTCTCCTGCCTCAGCCTCCCGAGTAGCTGGGACTACAGGCGCCCGCCACCTCGCCCGGCTACTTTTTTTGTGTTTTTAGTAGAGACGGGGTTTCACCGTGTTAGCCAGGATGGTCTCGATCTCCTGACCTTGTGATCCGCCCGCCTCGGCCTCCCAAAGTGCTGGGATTACAGGCTTGAGCCACCGCGCCCGGCCAGAGAAGGGTGGTTTCTTACGCTACCCTCCAAAACACCAACCTGTGACCATGACTTTGTAAAAAAAATAAATCTCATACCCAGAAACAAGACAGACTAGAAGGAGAGTCGACCTAGGAGTGATTTTTTTTTCTACATACTTTCTGTGTTTTCCAATTTTTCCACACAATATTCTCTAACTCCTTTATTCTCATTCTAATCCTGTGTGCAGAAGCTGCTTTATGACCTGTAATTTGGACTCTGGGATGGATTGAACCAACAGGAGGATGTAAAATGTTCTGCACAAATGAACACAGCTGATAACCCTGGGCCATTTACTTCCTAGGACAGATCAGCAAATTATGAACCAGGCCTCTAAACAGGGCTCCTCTGCCTCGAGGAGCACAGACATGTACTAAGACTGCAGGAACCACTCCAGCACAGCCCTGTGAGGCTCAGCCCCTTCGGCAAGCCAGGCTCCTGTTTACTACAACCAACCACCACTGCATCCTTCCCTACTCCTTCTGCTGAAGCGTTCCTCCATTCCTTCAAAGAAGGAAAACAAGGTGTGGAAGAGGAGGAGGAGGAATAAACCAGGTGCTGGGGACCAAGCAGCTTGAATGCCCAAAGCTGAGTCATCTGGAACACGTCAATCATCCAACTTTACTGTACATGCCCTGGAGGGAGGACGGGGGAGGAGACTATTCAGGAGCTCTGGGCAAGGTATTTGCCACCATAACAGCAAATATTAGGTCTTTCTGGAAGCAGAGTGGTATTGTTATTAAAACTTTCATTACCTGTATGTTTTATATGAACTGAATTGCTTCTAGCTAACATAATTTGGGAGCAATGAGAATGATAATAGTAGAAGTGATAATAATCAATGAAAGCACAAACAGATTTGGTATCTGGGGAAGGTGTGGGGGCAGCTTCACTACTGGGGTCTGACAGTGCAGACCCTGAGATTCTGCTCTGGTCAGCATGAGATAGTCCCTCAAGGTCCAGGTAGGATCAGGGAGCAGGCCCAGCCTGTCCTGGTACCTGTCCTTCCAGTACCACTGCCCCTGCCTCCAGAGTTGCTTCCCTATAGAATGCAGGTAATTCCTTCCCTCCTTTCTGTGTGGTAAAATGAATATCATTACTCATGCCCATAAAGTAACCTAGATTCTTCTTTTGCTTTGGAATTCATCTAACTCTGTCATTTCTATGGCTTTAGTGAATGTGATTAAACTTAGATGGACGAGACAATTCTCTTCTACTACATAAGAAAAGCTGTTAATAAACAAACACTCTATTACATTTTATAAATCAAAGAAAAATACACAAGGTCTTTACAGACCATCCCAGGCATTTTATAGTGAAGAAAACCTGGCTTAGGTTGAGGAACTCACATATAAATAATGGGCAAAGCATTGCCCTCTGAAGCTTCTTTCCCAGATTTGACTACGAGCTTGATATTCTGTTTTTAAGTTCCATTCATTTAGCAAGCCCTTGAGAGACATTTTCAATTCTGGGCCATGAAGGTCAGGGTTTCATGTGCACAGAGAGCGACTCCTTCCTCCCTTGCTACTTCAGTGGCTTTTTTAATCACTCTACAATAGCTTCAATAACCTCAATGGAAACCTGCAGAGTGGATCGTCAGCTACGGCTTGAACTTCCTCCAAATTCCCGCACTGATTATCCTACTGCAGTGGCAGCAGCAACTCAAAATCACGGCTGTGCCAAGGGGCCTTCAGATTGGGAAGGCCACATGTGTGGGCTCTTTGGAACTGTGAATCCTTGTGTGTCACCTTAGCAATTTAAAGTACTGTAAAAGAGCCAGAAAAGATTAGACTATTTTGGAACTGTTTTCACATTGTTTTGTATGAGCTAATTTTCTTCCTGTGTATGCATCTTCCTCTTAGGGTACAGGATTCCCTCAGAGAGCCACCAGGTTCTATTTCCCTTCTGTCCTACAATACTGTGCTTGAGTAGCCTGAAACATTCTTTTTTTTTTTTTTTTTTGAGATGGAGTCTCTCTCTGTCACCCAGGCTGGAGTGCAGTGGCATGATCTCGGCTCACTGCAACCTCCACCTCCCGGGTTCAAGTGATTGTCCTGCCTCAGCCTCCTGAGTAGCTGGGATTAGAGGTGCGCGCCACCACGCCTGGCTAATTTTTGTATTTTTAGTAGAAATGGGGTTTCACCATATTGGTCAGGCTGGTCTCAAGCTCCTGACCTTGTGATCCGCCTGCCTCAGTCTCCCAAAGTGCTGGGATTACAAGTGTGAGCCACCACGCCAGGCCAAAACATTTTTAAAAAACAAAATTCGCCATGGAAAACTTCTCTCTAGGGCCCTCATCACATGCACACACAACTTATTTGTGTAGTGTCGTTTTCTGGCTCACAGATTTCCATTAATTTAAAAAAACCAGCAGGCCAGGCGCGGTGGCTCACGTCTGTAATCCCAGCACTTTGGGAGGCTGAGGCGGGCGGATCACTTGAGGTCAGGAGTTTGAAACCAGCCTGGCCAACATGGTGAAACCTCGTCTCTACCAAAACTGTAAAAAAAAATTAGCCAGGTGTAGTGGTGGGCGCCTGTAATCCCAGCTACTCGGGAGGCTGAGGCAGGAGAATCACTTGAACCTGGGAGGCAGAGGTTGCAGTGAGCCAAGATTGTACCACTACATTCCAGCCTGGGCAACAGAGTGAGACAGAGTCTCAAAACAAACAAACAAACAACAAACAAACAAAAAAACCCAGCAATGAAAGATTCTTTAGCTCTGCTGCAAATACACATTTTCAACAGATTTCTCATTTCCTCACTTCCGTAAGAAGTGACAAATGTCAAAGACAGAGAAAGGTCATCTACTTTGCTCATGTCAGAAGACAGCTGCTTTCAAAGATTCCTACGTTCTGCCTGAATCTTAACACAATCTCCCTTTCACGACAGCAAGTAAATGCTGACCCTCTTGAGAGAGACTTACATTTTATACAGACTTGTGATTTCAATACATGGAACACGTTCCATGTGCAGCTGGGCCACGCGAACCTGATTATGAACAGCAGGAGGAAATTCTTTCTTAGAGGAAAAGGTCAGAAGGACCCTGATAGTGGAGTATGTTTCGTTTATCGCCAAGAAATAGCTCAGGCCCTGAAAGAACCTGCATCAAAATGAGTACGCATGTCCTGGGATTTGGACTTTGCTGAGTTTCTCAGGTGAAAAGTGGGAGAGGAATTTGAGAGATTCGCTGAGAGTCCTATCAAAATCAGTTTTTACATTTCTCTTTATCTCATGTCTACACACTGACTTCTCTGTACTTATACAAAATCCTGGTATTTATTTTCCCTTTTCTACACTTTATTCCTTATTTTCTCTCTCTTTTTAAAAGAGACAGGGTCTCACTCTGTCACCCAGGCTGGAGTGCATGGCACCATCAGAGCTCACTGCAGCCTTGAACTCCTGAGCTCAAGCAATCCTATTTCAGCCTCCCAAGTAGCTGGGACTACAGGCGTGCACCACCACCACGCCTGGCTAGTTTTAAATTTTTTTGTAGAACAAGGTCTCGCTATGTTGCCCAGGCTGGTGTTGAACTCCTGGGCTTATCCGCAGGCCTTGGCCTCCCAAAGTGCTGGAATTACAGGCATGAGCTACCGAGGTCGGCCTATTCCTTACTCTAGATTAGGGGTGTCCAATCTTTTGGCTTCCCTGAGCCACACTGGAAGAAGAATTGTCTTGGGCCACACATAAAATACACCAACACAAAAGGCCACTGATGAGCTTTAAAAAAAACTTCGCAGAAAGTCTCAATGTTTTAAGAAAGTTTACCAATTCCTGTTGGGCCACATTCAAAGCCACCCCGGGCCCAGGTAGCGAGTTGGACAAGCTTGCTCTAGATCAGACATGATATTAGTGGGAATTCTGACTCCTTCCAACTCCCCTGCAACAACGTTTGTACCAGGAGCATTTACACAGTTAGCGAGTGTCCAGCAAGATGTGCCAGCGGATGTGGATCTCCCCAGGCCCTGCCCTTCCCGCACCCTCGACGAGCTCTTACCAGCTCCCCTGCGCAGCGACCTTTTCTCCGCCGTCCTGGGCTCCTTCCTGGGGTCGCGTTCTCCCGGGCCGGTGTCGGGGGGCGCGGCCTGGTGCGGCAGCGTGAAGCTCTGCAGAAGCGGCTTCCGGGGCAGGGGCGGCTTGGAGCTGAGCGGCTCGGGGGGCCGGGCCTTCCCCTTTCCTTGGTCGCTGGGGGCCCTGGCGCCTCGAAGGGCGGGGGCCGTCCCGAGGGGACACTTCTCCTCCTTCGGGAGCACGGTCAGCGACCTTTCTAACCGGACTTCCGCACTGTACCTCTTCACACCCTTCGTCTCCTGGGAGGCGCCATCCCTGTATTTGAGCGAGACGGAGGTGGACCGGAGCTTGACGGGGAAGGGGTTTCTGTCCTCACTCGGGGCCGGCTCCTGGGCGGCTGGGCAGGGCTCTCTCGTGCCGGGCGTGGCGGCCGCCTCCTGGGGGCTCCTGCGCGGCCCGGCCGGACTGGCCGCCCTGTCCCCCGAGTCCTGAGGGCCGCACTCCGCCGGCTTCCGAGGGCCAGGTTTCGCGTGCTGGGGCTCGGGGAGACCCTGGAGGTCGTCAAGGGCCGCCTCGCTCCTCCAGGCCGGGCTGCTCCTCGCTAGGGGAAGGCGGCAGCTGGCGCGTTCCAGCGGGCGGGAGGCGCCCGGGCGAGGCCGCGCTCGGCACGAGGACACCGAGAACTTCTTCGCGCCTCGCAGCTCGGCGCCGCCCCTCTCCGCCTTCCGCTCTGGAGCCGCCCTTTCGGCGCCCGCCGGTGGCGCCTCGGCCCGCTCGGCCTTGGGGCGCTCCGGGGCGGCGGCCTCTGCGTCGGGGGAACCGGGGCCGTGCTCCCCCGGGGGAGACTCCGCGGCTGCAAGCGTCGGGGACGCGGCGGGGCCCTCGCTGGCGGCCGCGGGCCGGTGCTTCAGGCAGCTCTTGGGCGCCGGCGGGCTCGGGGCGGGCGCCGCGGAGGGCTCGGTCCCAATTCTCTCGGGCTCGGTCCCAATTCTCTCGGGCTCTGCTCCCGCTCCTCTCTCGGGCTCGGTCTCTGCCCCTCTCTCGGGCTCGGTCTCTGCCCCTCTCTCGGGTTCGGTCCCCGCTCCTCTCTCGGGCTCGGTCTCTGCCCCTCTCTCGGGCTCGGTCTCTGCCCCTCTCTCGGGTTCAGTCCCCGCTCCTCTCTCGGGCTCGGGCGCCGGCCCTGGGGGCCCCTTCTCCTTGTCCGGGAGCACGGGCGGCGTCGGCTCCGCTTCCTTCGGGACACTGCGGTCTGGCCCGTCGGGAGCAGAGGACGCCTCCGAGGTGGCGGTGGGGTCAGTCTCGGGGGGCGTTGTGTCCCCCTCAGGGAGGGCGGTGGGAAGCGGGCTCGCGACGTCTTCGGGAGCACAGACCACCTCCTCCGCCGTGTCTGCGGCCGGGGCACACGGGCCTGCTGGGGGCGCCTCCCCCTCCTGCTTTCCGCTGTCGGGACCTGGATGCGGGGGGCCCTCCGGCGGGGACGGGGGCTCCACGCGGAGGATGGGGGCCGACTCGGGCTCGGCGAGCTCCGGGGTGGTCGGGCGGCTTGAGGGGTCGTCCCCGGGGGCGCCCTCCTCCTCCAAGCTGGCCCTGAGCGCCGAGCAGTGCTGCAGGCGGGCGCGTCTGGCACGGACCCCTCCGAGTGGCGGCAAGGGCGCCGGTGGCCCAGGCTCAGGGCCTCTGTCTGGCGCCACGTCCTGCTGCCCAGAGCTGGGGCTCTCTTCTGGGCTGACTTCCAGCAGTGGCTTCTCCTCGTTTTCCTCCTCCTCTGGGGTGCACGTCAGGTCGCTCAGGGATTCAGACTGAGCGCGCTGAGAGAAAGAAAGATAAAAAGCATCGTCACTATAGCAAATTCCAGGAAGCCTGTCAGCTCCCCACTTTCTTCAAGGCTTGTAATGGCTTAGTGATAGCAGTGAGAGCAGCACTCTAAAGTTGGCACTTAAGCAGGCATGTACCCACGGGTGTCTTTTCTCAGTTTGTATCCTCCTGGTCTACTTGGACTCACAGGTGTATTGGGACAATGGCAGATATGCCTCCCAAGTAAAAGTCTACAGCTCCTCTGACAGAGCCTCAAAACCAGTGGACTAGAGAGTAAAGCCAAGGGAAGGAGACCAACAGCAGCCAGCGTCTGCCATGCTCTGTGCTCCACACTTGTTATTTCATTTAATCCTCCATTCATCCCAGTGAGGAAGGGATGATGAGTCACTTTTTGCACTTGAGAGCCAGGAGCTCAGAGAGGCCAATACCTTGTTCAAGCCTGGCCGAGCAGGTGGCGGAGCTGAACAGCTGGGGCTCTATGGCCCTGTGTTCATCCCAGCCAGTCTCCCATGTCAACACTTTAGGAGTGCACCCTCATAGTAAAGTCAGACTGGTTTTCCTAAAAGATGGCTCGTATCATGCCAATAGCTAACCACAGCTATATAGGATAAAACCAAAATTTTCAGCTAAATTTACAGTCCTAGATTCCCTGGTCTTAAGTTGTTTCTTCCACTCCCTACTCAGGTCAAACCAAGCCCTCAACACTGCGCCAGACACTTGGTCTGAGTGACTGTCACCTCCCCACTCTCCCCCACCCCCCTGCCCCCAACCTCCAAGATATTCTACCAGGACCCCCAAGGACTGCTTCAAACTCTCCCACTCTTTGCAGTTTAAGATTCCCCCCTTCTCTAACCTCCTGAAGCCCTACTGGCTTGGCAAACGTATGCTGCCTTGTGATATTCTTCTGAAAGATCTCTAGAATTCAGATTCCAGTCCAACTTCCTCCTTTTGTCACAGAGTCAGTTCCTGCTCTCTCGGGAAGGAAAGGAGCTCCAGGTAACCAAGAACCATTCAAAAGTAACGTGGAAATGACCAAAAGGTTGATGGTGTAGAGACTGATCTTTTTAGAAAGTTCGTGATATTAGACACCAAGAGTCACCCAGGCTATTGCTCTCTCCTTCCCTTTGTCTAAAGCAGGAAATGTGACACTCAGGGTATGTTTGCAATAGGTTTTTCTTCTTGCTGTTTGTTATTATTTTAACATTTTTCATGGCATCTGCTTGCTAATAGAATACAGGATGCCTGGGATGTCTGTGACAATACCTAAGCAAACTCGCACCAAAATACACGATCCTATTCTTCTGGATTTAAAAAGAGGAAGAGGCACAAAGAAAGCTACAGAAGAACTTTCAAAAGTTGCAGGTCCTTTACTTTGCCATGTTGATGACCTTCTGCTACTACAGGAAACTGCTGATATTGAAACCTCTTTAGGATGGAGGTCACCTTTTAAAACTATCAGTCACGGAGCCCACACAAGGCAGCAGAGGGGTGGCATGCCTGTTCTTTCCCGTCCTGGGAGCATTTAGGGAGCATCTGAAAGCACCTTCATCCCTGAGAGGGGCCAGGCCACAAGGAAGATCCTTATGGTTGGGAAGAGGGACCTCATGACCAAAGGGCAAAGGGTGCTATGGACACTGAAGGACAGAGGCCCTCAGCATCACAGGTTCCACAACAGTGGATGGAGGAAGATATGGACACCTCTGAGAACTTAAGATACCTATGCCTGCTCCTTACCAAGCAGGGAAGGGGAAAAGAGGGAAAGACCATGGATGTGACAGAGTTGAAATCAAGGAAAGGCTGTGTTTACCTGTTTGCACAGACTGGCTACATCAGGTTTTCTGTTATTCTACAAAGTGGGATTCAAGAACTAAGTCAAGTTCAAATGTAAAGAAAGAAGGATACAGCCCTGCCCAGATGGGAGCAAGAAGGGAGGCTGCGTTTCCACCTGGAATAGACATCAGGCTTCGCTCTGTCACCAAGTCCTGGCCAGGTTGTGGCTGGCTATAAATGCCCTGGCCAGAGCAAAAGACATCCCCATGGGAGTCATAAATCACAGACTTGAGGACCAGAAGGGAGCAGCCCCTGGCCCTGTGGTCTCATTCAGCACGAGGACAGGCAGGTCTTCAGTGACTGGACCTTGTCACGCCGACACAGCACACAGCCTCTAACTGTACATGCACTGGACACACACACCTATGGCACAAGTATCCTGGTTCCTAGCTGGCACATCAGCCTGAAGGTAACTCACCTTGCTTCTTTCTCCAGCATTAGTCCCCTCAAAAGTCCACTCTGCTGGCATGAGTTTAAAGAGCACCTTCCATATGCCCAAAGGAAAACTCGCTCTCTTCAGGGAGTTGCTGAACTCCTGAGTGGCCCTAGTCCAACTGTCTGCAGCTGAGGCACCCAGCTTGCCCTGGGTACTTCACCAACACACCCCAATCATGTCGCCAGGGAACGACACAGGATGTTAGCCTATGAGCATCTCTTTATCAGCACTGTCATTCTCTGTGGCCAGGCTGGCCCCCACTCCAGGGGGGAGGCGTTACGGTGCCCGTCAGGTAGGGGAGAGGGAACAACCCTGTGTGAACCTCGAACCTGCCAGTAAATGAAGCCAAAGTGTTCCATGAACCAGTTTCTCAGCTTCTAGGACTAGGAGGTAACGACACCCCAAGGCAGCACACCCAGAGAGGGGTCTGTCTTTTCTCCCCATGCTACTGAGTAGGCCCCTCGTCCAAGACAGGTGTCCACGCTAGTGTTTCGGCTTCTTTCATTCACTCATTTGTTAATTCACTCATTCATTTGTTCCGTCGTTCATCCAACAACTGTCGTCATTCAACAACTCTGTGACCAGAAATGTTCTAAGGGTTGAAAGTGCAGCCGGGACAGGGTCTCAAAGAAGACTGGCAATAAGAGCACATCCATTTACAAAGGTCACTCTGGCATGAGGTGAGTGATCTGAAGGAAGTGAACGGGCAGGTGAGTTTCTCTGGGGGACTCTCAGGCCCCAAGGCTGGGACACAGCAGCACCAAGGCCTGAGGCTAGAGGCAGCTCGGGAGCTCAAGAGGCAGAAAGGTGGCCAGAGTGCTGAGTGAGAAAGGTAAGAAGCCTGAGGGGTAGGCAGGACCTGATGTACCAGGCCTGGAGTGTGGACTTTACTCTGAGTGCAGGGGGAAGGCAACCAGCATTCAGTAGTGAGTGTGTGAGGAATGACGGACAGACGGATGGATGGATGGATGAATGGAGCGATTCTGCAAGGGAGAGACAGATCTGGTTTATGTTTAAAATGATGAGCAACTTCATCTTCTCCAGCATGGCTCCGTGAACTGTGGGAGTGCTCGGAGGGGCACGAGACCCTGTGGGAGGGAGTGAGGTAGGTTGTGCGGGTTTGCGGGGGGCGTGTTAAGCCTGCCTGGCCTGCCTCTGTGTGGAGAAGGAAACCCAATTACCGATGAAAGCCGCCTCATCTTACTCGACCGCTGGTTGCGGGGCTTGACCTGGAGCTTGTGCTTAGCTGCAGAGTTGTCCAAGCAGGAGGAGGATTCTGGAGGGTAACTGAAGTCGGCCACTGGTGCCAGGCTGCTGTCCGAGGTCCGGGCAGAGACAGTGCTGTCGCTTACGTGGTCTGGAGACACGACAGAGACCTTCATGGGACGAGAACAGACACACAGAGCATGAACCTCACCATGTGAAATAAGGACGACCAAAGCAACAATGCCCTTTTCTGCCCAGGCTCAGTCTTCTCACACTGTCTCTGGCTTGATGTGTGTGGAAATTCTTTCTTTCTTTATTTTTTTTTCAAGATGGAGTCTTGCTCTGTCACCCAGGCTGGAGTGCAGTGGCATGATCTCGGCTCACTGCAACCTCCGCCTCCTGAGTTCAAGCAATTTTCCTGCTGAGTAGCTGGGATTACAGGCACCCGCCACCACACCCAGCTAATTTTTGAGTTTTTCATAGAGACGGAGTCTCACTATGTTGGCCAGGCTGGTCTCAAACTCCTGACCTGGTGATCCGCCCGCCTCGGCCTCCCAAAGTGCTGTGATTACAGGCATGAGTCACCACGTCCAGCCAATACTTTCAATTAGATTCTCAGCAAGGAGGGGTCTAGGATCCTCCTGGAGAAAGGTAAATGGCTGGGAGTTTAAAGTACAGGGCCAGCTCCTGGAAACCTGCCACTCCTTCCCAAGACCATGCAGAGAACCTGTGTCTCAGGCTCCCGTGTCACTCTTCTGTGGCAGCTGGCACAGGCACTTCAGACAAGAGCTTTCTCTGTCAAAACACACCAGCCCGATTTGTCCAAGGGCACAGTCACCTGGTCCTGTCTCTGGAAGCTGAGAGGAAGGTTCAGAGGTGTGATTTTAGAAGCAGGGGCGCAGGAAGTGCCAAGCCCACCGCCCAGCATTCCATCACTGGAGCCCTGTTGGTTCAACCTAGCAGGTCTCTGTGTGCTCATGTGTCCTTTTGAAGAAATCTGGCTGGAAACTGCCATCTGTTAAGTTACAGGTATTTTACTCATTTATACTTCAGCACGGAAGAACTGATAGCAAATAGCAAACATGTCACCTGGGACAAAGGGATGCTGACAGCCATGTGGAAGAATGAGGGCAATACCCACAGATCCCTGTCCCCCGAACTTGGCCAGCTCCACCACTGAGTGAGGTCGAAGTTTGCTCCCCTGTGGACACGAGTTGGCATACAACTCGGAGCGCCTCTGAGCACATGCAGCCCAGACGAGGGGCGAGGTGCACAGGGAGACTATGGGAGGTGGCAGGCTTTTCATATAACTCTGTGATCTTCAAACAAGCTTTGTATTCAAGCACAGTGTGCAATATTAGTGTCAAGTTTCCATTTAACTTTAGAATTTTATTCACACAACGATTCAGTAAGCCCTCAGGAAAACAGTGAATGCGGCAGTGAGACAACACACCAGTGCCGTCTCCAGTGGCAAACTCCTAGGGCCATGGGCACATCTGCTGTTTCTTTTCCATAACCCTGGGACCCCCACACAGAGCAGGTGCCCAGCAGCCTTTGCTAACCCAGACAGGGAACCATAAGGATGATCATACTGGAGAGATGGGCTCCGATACAGGAGGAACAACCTCTCCCTGTTCACGTGAAGCTCTCTCCTATTAATAAAAGTGTAAGTTTATCTATGTAAACGAGGAGGAGATAATTACTAAAATGGGGGAGAAGAGGCTAAAAGTGGTCATAATCTACTTGAATTCTCTTTTAGCTACTCAGGTACTTACGGGAATAAGGCAAGAAAAATTATGTTAAAAATAAGTCACAAGTCTCCTGATCACAACTACATCTGTGCCTGTGGCTCTGGCTCTCACTGTGGTCACTGACAACTCAGGAAGTCGCCTTAGATTGGGAAATCGATACCTTTCCCAGAGAGCCTTCCTTAAAGGTCACAAACAGATGTGTACATTTAAAAATAATCGTACAGAGTCTATAATATTTACCCTTGTCTAGAGGAACAATGTATAAACATTTGCTTAAAAAGAAAATCTCACTGCCTAGGACTCATGAGAATAGACGAGAGGAGCCGCTTTGCAAGTGCAGTGAGAATGATCACGGTGCCTGTGACAATAATACCCCGGATGGTTCCTCTTTATAGAATAAAGCCCAATACCCTGAAGGCTCCGAAGGATGCAGAGCAGGCTCTCCTCCCTGTGGGCCACCCTATGTCTGTCCTGCGTGGGCAGATGTCTTGGGTTCAGGCCCACTCTGGCCCCTGGGTTAGGGGACCTTGGCATGGAGCTTAACTTCCCTGACCTGTGTCCCAGGTACAAGCTCTCCCTGACTACAGAACTCAACTCCTCCGGCTTCAGAACTCTCACTTCTGTTTCCACGGTTGCTCTGAGAGATCTTGGGGTCCGGAAAGACCCCAGGGAGAATCGTGCCTGTTGTTGATCAGTGATGTAACTACGTGAGGTGGGCTGGCGCCCGTGTGGAGGAGGTGAGGGCTGGGAAGCTGGCTTCATGAGTGGGCTGGCAGCATCCAGAACATTCACCTCTGCATGGCTTGCTTCCAGTCACCCAGTGTTTCCTGAAATCTGTGCTTCTGGATGATTCTGCAAGCAGAGGGTTTAAAAGTCTAGCATGTGGCTCTTGGTTGCAGGGAAGGCAGCCCAAAGGACCCAGAGGAAACAGCCTGGGGTCAGCAGCTTTTCATGGGCGGCCCTGAGTGACAGGTGCTTTAGGATGTGTGTCCTCAAAAAGAGGGGCTCAGCCACTGAGGAGTGGGCCAGGGGCAGTGCATGCTGGAAGGGCCACTGGACAGGAAGCAGGGTGGCCTGGCTGTTCCAGGGGTGAAAAGAAGCTGCTGGTCCTGCTGGGAAGCAGAGGTACTGATCTACCCAATCTCATCTTGTTCCCCCAAAACCCTCTGAGCCAAACCCTCTGAGGACAGAGATTCTAAGAGGCGATAAGCCTGCCTGAGGCCTCCCTCTGGAGCTGTGGGGCATGTATTTGTTCATTTGACACCAGGTCTGTGTTCCCTCCTCATCTTCCCTTCCTGCATCACCAGGAGTAAAATGACTCAGTCGCCTTGCCGGTTTATCACACTCTACCTGGCATGTCCTGCTTCATAGCAGGACACCTAGAATAGGACCAGTGAGACATCATGTTATCTTAAAAACCACCAGGTAAAACTTTCATCAGTTGTTATCACACTCGGTAATAAAATTTGAAAAAATTATTCCATACATTTCCTGAAAACCTTATTCTATCAGGAAATGTCACCTTGGTTATAACATCAAATACTTGCTACTAAAGACTCTTTTTTCCATAATAATCTTAAATTTTTCTGTCTGTGTGGGCCTGTGTGTAAGCATGTGGGCCTGTGTAAGGTGTAAACAGCCTGCAGCCCATCGTTTTGGGGCTTTAGGCACTGTTATATCAAACACCACATATTCTACAAGCCCATTTTAAAGGGTCTGTTGTTTTTCCCTCTCAATCAACCAATTATGCGTAAAAACTTTCAGGCCTCTAAATGCAATCATTGTGTCTTCAAAACGATGAAGACACTTAAGATTACCTTTGTGTTTTTAAGTCTTAAAGGCTCCAATTTTGGTTTCCTGTGAAGCTAGTAGATTGTCCATATTACCCAATAATTGATAAAATCTCAGAGCTTTTTTTTTTTTTTTTTTTTTTTTAAATAAAGGACCAACCACAGGAGGTGGTTGTGCTGTGACAGAGAAGGTCAGGCTGGCCCAGCCAAGCCAGCTGTGGAATTTGTGCCTCATGCTGTCACACAGGTTTGGAGATAGGCTTGCTTTTCAATGGATGGGTTCCTCACTACCTCTCCTCTTACTGCCCACCCCGGCTAAAGGCAGAGAACTGGGATGCTGTGAGAGTCAGAGACCTGTGGGACGGGAGGAGGGGGAGTCCATCTATGATGAGGAACGAGGCAGCTCACGACAGACCTCTTCCTACGGCAGAGCTCAGAAATGCACACGGTCACATCTGCTCCTGAGAGGGGGACACTGAAACTGCACACAGGAGTATCTGGAGGTGTTAAAGGGGTACAGGGTTGGCTCGGTGAAGTCTACGAAATAGGCCACACCATCCTCCTCATCCTTTCTCCCTTCTGCTCGAGGCTGGAGAGAAGGCCTGGGTAGCCCACAGTCCTCAGACCCTGCTCATTCCAGGAGCAGGGACAGCTTCGCCCTGGAGCAGAATTCTGGAGAGAATAATTCTGTAGCCGACTTCATGTCAGTCCCCACCCCACACACTCAGCCACACCACAGTCCTTCTGCCTTTTTCATCAGTGACGTTCTGGGAACTCACAACTACACAAAAATCTGGTGTGGCAGGGTTTATAGGTGTCAACATTGAAGTGGCCACTGAACAGAATTCAGAGAAGCACAGAATCTGCAAGGCAGTGGGTCACAACGAAGCCCCCCTTCACTGTGAATGGCCCCTCAAGCAGGCCAGAGGTGACAGGGGCAGGGGTGTGGCTATAAAAATAACTCTGGCCTTGATTTGTTTTTCAAGTGTCACCGTAACAGGTAACTCCAACTCTATCCATCCTCCACAGTCAGGCTTGTCTACACGGGAACGATGACCACCTACTTTTAACATTTATGTGCAAGTACAGTGTATGGGCATTAAGTGCTCTTACCACAATAACATAGTTTAAAATGTGGCAGCACCGCGAGCTGTGTTGTGTACGTGCGAGAAAGAGCTCAGTTCCTCAGGGACCCCCTCTTGGATTCTAATGGGAAAGGTGGTGTTTGGGACTGGTTCCTCCACCCTGCTGAGGTCATCAGTTCCTCTCTTGCTTGTCAACCTTTCCCTGCTGCCCTGTTTGCCAGCAACACAGCACATGACTACCCCTATGCCGACACCGCCTTCAGGTCACAGACTCAGGCACCAGAAACCATCAGAGCCTCGACTATCACATGCTCACTACTTGCCCCTCCCGCCGGCCAAATGTCGTGGCAACAGAAAACAGACACAACGTGTTTCCCTACTTCTAATGGGGTTCTGCGTCTGGTCATCTGCTCAGACAGGAAAGTCAAGGGACAGGGTTGATTCTGGGTTGATTCTATCAACCTATCACCCTCATAACAAATGTCACCAAAACCACGTCTCCTAACCAGACCTGAATTTCTACTCAAAGAACGAAAATAAACACAGCTCAAGGGCTGACTGTAGGCTCCAGTGACCCAGTCGGCCACACCATGCACAGCCTCACCTATCCATAGAAATCTCAGGGACACACACAGGGGATCCCAGAGCTCCAGCGCCCTCCAGGGCAAGTGTGGACGGAGACGTGCAGTGGCTTAGGCCGTACTTGCCTTTATGGTGGTGCCGGGACCCACGTCGTGCAGCAGAGACATCTCTGGGGGGCTCCTGGGCAGCCCATCATCCTCAGAGCTCATGCCAGCATCCTCTCCGCGCTTGGCAGGAAGCCCCCCTGGAGGAGGCGGTGGCCCCATTTTCACATTACACTGTATTTTTAACTAGATTGGAATAAAGAACATGTGCTCTTATTTTCATCAATGATATTTATCAACAGATCCTCCTGCTCTAACTCATTCATGCTGGAAATGCCTTCAGTGTCTTGGCGTGGTGCAGAGAACTGAACGTGCATCTGCCACCAGCTCTTCCACTGCCATCTTTTCTTTGTTCATCTAAGAATGAGTTGAGATGCCACTGTAACTCATTTGGTGTCTCCTGGGAGAGCTGTCATGTACATGTGATCCTACTTTACGGCATATCAAATAAACCAAGCGGAAATCATTTAAAAACTTCTCAGTGGATACTTGACTTGCACACCAGGTGACATGACCAAGGAAACATTTACCTGCAGTGCTTTAATCCGATCACACACATTTTCTTGGGAAAACACCCGCACAGGCCGAGTAGGGTCCTGTCCGGACTCAGGAATGAAAATACTGTCGTGAGAAAGGGCCCGGCTGCCCAGCGTGCCCCTCGACTCCCTAGGATAAAAGAGCCACTGTGAGACTCTGCCCACCTCCATCTTACTGACCCCCGGGGGACTCAGAATGAGAAAGGGGGATGTGGGTTAACAGAATATCAAACGACATTCCCTCTGCTGCATTTACATTTCAGGGGTCCCTGACTTCAGTTCATCCACACACTGTCAACTATTTGGAGCATTGCAGAGATAGGAATCTTCCTAGGAGATCTAAAGGTTGCGTGAATTATTTTTATTAATGAAAAAACCAAGGTTTGACAAGGTGTGAGGTGCAAGACAGCAAGCCTGCAGAGGGGAGGGGCTGGCACGGCCAGCTTCTGAGGATGTCGCGGCTGCCCCGGGGAGGGTGAGGTCCCGCCTTGTGGGCAAACACGCAGCCCCTCCATGGGCTGAAGGCTGTATGTGTGCAGCAGGCTGAGGGCCTACCTGATGAACGCATCCTCACAAGACAAACCAAGACATACATCCATGGCTGGTTTGAAATGAGAACTACTAATCTGCAAAGCCGTGGCCTCTTTTTATGACCTGGCACCATCCGTGTGACCAAAACCTCTGTGCCTGCCTAGATCCTGGAGCAGAGATGGTGGCCTTCTGTCGTCGCCATCCCAGTCCTTTCCTCAGCTCGGAGCTCAAGAATCTGATCTGGGACTGAACCCACAGGACATTCACAAAATGTCCTAAAAGGATGTGGGAATTAGCTGTCAAATTTTCCTAGCAGCACTGGCTGCCTGAACAATAGGTGGAAGGAGATGACTGAGACCCAGTGATGAAGGAAGGAAAGCCTACCTCTGCACACACTGGACATCTCATGTACACCACCCCACGTCCTCGCCTCCTGCCACTCCCCTACCCTGGACATCCTGTCCACCGTGGGGCATTAAGGACTCTGAGGTGTGGCCCTGTCCCACTGTCAACCAAACTGTGTTGGTTAATAATGCTTCCTTCTAATTAAACCCTCACGCCTGCAACCGTAAGCTTGCAAGTGGGAACCCATGGCTCCCAGGATGTGCGTGTCCTCACATGCCAGGGAGGGAACCACACCAACTGAAGGAATCGGGCCCTCCCTGCCCAGGGCAGCTCTTAACCCAAAGGTCGCACACACACTTGGATTTCCCCTCCCCAGGGGACAGCCCATGGCCCACACTCTCTGGGAACCACAACCACCACCTAAGCACCTCCGTTTTGGATGTAACGAGGAGTGCAGGCAGCATGAAGAGGCCTCTGCAAAAACACAAAATGGCACATGTGCAAGGCCATTCACTACAGCAATATTCAGAAGACTGAAAGACGGGAAACGCCCAGTGCCCCTCAGTAGGCATCTAACTGAATCAACCATGAATGTCATACAATGGAGGACTCCACAGCTGGTCTGATGGGCAGGAGGGTCTCCACACGCTGCATACAGGCATCACCAGATACTACTAAGTGAAATAAATAACAACCACTGCAGAACAATGTCCACAGTATGTCAGCACTGCATAGGAAAGGGGGGCCTGGATATTATCTGAACATGTGTGTGTGTTTCTTATTTTTAAAAAAATGAAAACAGAAGAAGAAATAACAAGTAAATAAAAGTGGTTTCCTTTAGGGGGAAAGAAATAACTAGATGAGGAGACATAGTGCAAAGATACCTATATTTACAACTTTGTCTTTGAAACTACATAAACGTTTTATCTAATTAAAAGACGAAACCAAACAAAAAGAGAAATTAAAAAATCACTAAAAAGGCCCGGCATGGTGGCTCAAGCCTGTAATCCCAGCACTTTGGGAGGCCGAGACGGGCGGATCACGAGGTCAGGAGATCGAGACCATCCTGGCTAACACGGTGAAACTCCGTCTCTACTAAAAAAATACAAAAAAACTACCCTGGCGAGGTGGCGGGCACCTGTAGTCCCAGCTACTCGGGAGGCTGAGGCAGGAGAATGGCGTAAACCCGGGAGGCGGAGTTTGCAGTGAGCTGAGATCCGGCCACTGCACTCCAGCCTGGGCGACAAAGCGAGACTCCATCTCAAAAAAAAAAAAAAAAAAAAAAAAAAAAAAAAAAAAAAAAAAATCACTAAAGCTAGAAAACAAACACAAACAAACAAATCTAATTTTATATCAGATTGTTGGCATGACCACACAGAGAATATAATAATTTCAAGTGACTTTGACTGCACATCCAAGATAGAATACATTCTAAGAAAAACAAGAAAACCAAAGACAACAAATTGCACTCACTAATCTTATGAGTAGTAATAATAATTAAAAAACCAAAAATATTGAATTGCACGCTGCAGTTTTATTAGCAATAACACTGATTATAAGACAGTGTGCAGACAAGTATTTATAGTATCTTTAACTTCCATGTAGGAAAGGGATAAGGAAATTATTATGAATATATGATAGGTTAAAGAAAATAAGTCATTTCATTAATATCATAAGGAGCCCTGGTTTCCAGCGTAAGAGAAAAGAGAATACAAAGAATTAAAGAAGGAAAAATGTTGTCTTACTAAACTTGAATTGGAAATATCAGCAAATTGATGATAAATTTTTCTCTTGAAAAGTGAACCATTTCCTAGCTACATCCACTGGACAGGTTTAGAATCAGTGACAGCCAATTAGTAATTATCACCCTGGCAGCTGGACTGAGGTCTTTAAAAGCCATTGCACACCACAAGGAGGGGGCCAGGGCCCTGTGAAGAAAGTGCTGATTCCAGGTCAGGGGAAGAAAATACACTAAATAAACCTGAGATTTCTCATTGGACAAGAAAGTAAGGAAGCCATCAAAGATGAATGGGGTCATGTCAAAAGACAGAACGAATTTCAAGTGACTCTCAACAGCCTAAGATGGAACAACTTGAGCATTACATGAACAAAGACTGTCATGGATTAAAAAGCAAATCAAATATATAAAAAGTAATGCATTCCAATGATATCGGGGAAAAAAAAGAAAAAACAAAACCCACTGGCCACTGTCAGGAGTTGCCAGGGGACCACGTCATTACTCTGAGGGTGGATCAATGAAAGGAGAGCCAAGCATGATCCCGACTTTCCTCTAGATTGTATTTCAGAGCAACCAAGCAATTGATGGAGGAAAGTTCTTCATCCAGGAATTTCAGTTAGCAAGTGTACAATGAATGACAGAATTAGAAAAACCACCACTTTGTGACAAAATAACAAATCATCACCAAGTGTTAAAACTGTCAGGTGAAGGCTGGTGGAGGGACCACAATGACACACCCTGAACCCACTGCTCAGAAAGCATGTGACTCATCCCAGGATGTGACAACATCCAGCACCTGCTTGAACCTGACAGCATCTGGATCCACCGAATGATGTACCGGGAATCGGGAGAATATAGGAAAGAGCTGAATCACACCAAGAGAAAGCAAAGCCAGAATACGGGACATTCTGCAGGACACGTGGCCCTGCTTTGCCTTCAGATCAATGACGTGAAACAAAGGGAGAGGGCAAAAGGAAATCGTTACAGATTTAAGAAGCACAACCGCACAGACACAGATGCGATGAATGGGCGTCACTTTCTTCAACCCACAGGGTCCCACGTGGTTTGCTCGCACTAATGTGCCTCAGTAAATGGAGCTGTTTTCCCCCCAGTGATGGATGAGAAGTTGCCGCAGACTCTCCCACAGACCAGACAGTACCTTCCTCTTCCTCTGTGTTGCTGTCTAAAAATGTCATTTGCACGTCCCAGGCCTCCTCATGCCCCACCCCCAATCTTCCTTGCCTAGCATCAAAACCAGCAAACTGTTAGCAGTCACTGAGCACCAGCTCCCTGCAAGGTGCTAGGAATATCAAGATAAAAAGCACACCGTCTCCACTTTCCCTGGACCCCGGTGGCAGGGAGGACATCAGCAAGTGGGCAGGACAATTCATCCCAGCTTGCCCCTCTGGCTGGGCTCCCATCTGTGGTTAGAGGGGCCACACCCAGGCCTGTCTCTCCAACACCAGAACTGTGTGCTCCAGTCAACAGACGGGGTGGATGGGGGTGGATGTTAGTTTCCCTGGGGCTTGCAAAGTGATGACATTGAATAATTAGCAATATTATCGGTGATAACATCTCGTTCCCCAAGAGTTCAGAGCACCGCCTAAAAAAGTGCATGCACGGCTGGGCACGGTGGCTCATGCCTGTAATCCCAGCACTTTGGGAGGCCAGGGTGGGCGGATCACGAGGTCAGGAGATCGAGACCATCCTGGCTAACACGGTGAAACCCCGTCTCTACTAAAAATACAAAAAATTAGCCGGGCGTGGTGGCGGGCGCCTGTAGTTCCAGCTGCTCAGGAGGCTGAGGCAGGAGAATGGCGTGAACCTGGGAGGAGGAGCTTGCAGTGAGCCGAGTTCAGGCCACTGGACTCCAGCCTGGGCAACAGAGCGAGACTCCGTCTCAATAAAAATAAAAATAAAAATAAAAATAAAAAATAAAAAATAAAAAATGCAAGCACAGTGTATCCCTTCCACACTTCACACGGTGCAATGTGAGTCTATTACAATCCCTGCTAGCACCAAAAACAAACAAAACCAAAAAACAAACCCAAAACTGGAAGGAAAAAAAAAAAAAAAAAAAAGTTCCAATCTTTCCTTTCCAGTCATCTGGTGCCACCAAGTGGCCAAACGTTTCTACTCCTTTAAAAAACAGGCGAGGAAGCTGGGGAGGAGGGGAGAGCAGGGGAGGGGACAGGACACCATTATCCGGATATTCAAGCCTGATACCCATCTCGGCGTGGTCTGTACCCCAAACCTGAGGGATATTATGTTTTCTGAAGAGTTCTACCCTTAAAGGGCCAGTGTTGTCTTAAAAAAAAAAGGTAAAAGCTAGCATAGCAACAAATCTGTTTCGTTTCCTCTTAGTCACAGAAATAACTGCTAGAATAACTGCAGCATATGTACTGTAACTATATTTTAATGAAATACAAGTTACAAAAATAAGGATTTCTTTACTAGACCTCCCTAGTTTTTTGTGCTTATTGGGTCTGTTCTTAATGATATTTTTGGATGATTTTTTCTAAGAAAGCAAGAAGCACCCCCTCCCCACCCCCATCAAGTGAAAATATTCTGATTAGATTATTCAACGTTCAAGTTTAGAGAAATGTATTTTTCTAGTATAGTATCTAGTCCTCAAAAGAGTTTTAAGTCAAGTTAAACCAGGGACCCTATCCTGATCCTGTCACTTTCAGCTGTAGGATGCTGGGCAAGTTCCAAATTTTATCTAGGGCTTATTTTGTCCGTTTAGAAAATGGCATACAGTACCTCGTCTCCCACAGTTATTGTGGACTTAAACACACACAGCGTTCTCCACCCCTAAGTTTGAAAAGACAGAAAACACAACTTCTATGGAAGAACCTCTAATGGAATTACCCAGGAGGAAAGGGGGCTCAGAAATCCAGCAAGTCACCAGGATAATGAAATAGTGTATTTGGGTGCTCCTGGCCCGAGAGATGTAAAATGCAACTTACTCCAGCTCATCCTCGGAGTCGTAGCCCACTGGCCCAGACTCGATGGCAATGACCTCATTCCTCGTCTGACTCTGTTTCCAGGTGCTACTTTCTGTGGACGATGGCGATTCTTTTCTCTTCTTCTTCCCAAAAAACTTCTTAAAAGTTTTGAATTTAGATTTTTTCTTTCCTATACAGATGAGAGAAAAAAGCAAATAATTAGTAATAATAAGTAAGGGTGTTACAGTATGTGTTCATGTGCATGTATGCAATGGGCACGTAAAAGAGAGAAAGCAAGATTTCCATCCATGCATCAGTTATCTGCTTCTGGAAAGTCCTTTTACGGTGCAGAAGTACATGGTATACCAGTTTTGCACACTTGAAAACACATCTTGTTTTCTTTTATTTAGGATATTTAAGTAAAAGAGCCAAGAACACTTTGGAAGATGATCACAGAATCAAAATTAGCCACTTTCTTCTCATCTATAACCAAGTTCTAATTTCTAAAATATATGTAAGTCAACTACAAAAGTCCTGAGGAGGTAAAGGTTACGGGATAACCCAAGCTATTTAGAAAATAATTCTTGGCCAGGCATGGTGGCTCACAACCTGTAATCCCAGCACTTTGAGAGGCTGAGGCAGGAGGTTTGCTTGAGCTCAGGAGTTCAAGACCAGCCTGGGCAACATAGTGAGACCTTCTTACTACAAAAAAAAAAACAAAAACAAAAACAAAAAAAGTTGGGCATGGTGGCACATGCCTGTAGTCCCAGCTACTAGGGAAGCTAAAGTAGGAGGTTTGCTTGAGCTCAGGAGTTTGAGGCTGCAGTGAGCTATGACCGCACCACTGCACTCCAGCCTTAGTGATGGAGCAAGACCCTCTCTCTCAAAAAAATATTTAAAATTCTGAAATGCTTTGTCTAGTGTGAATACAGCATCAAGGACAGAGGAGGCCCAACCTCATGGGCAAGAAAGTGGCTCTCTAGGGCACCAACTGTATGATGAGCTAATGACTTTTGGTGAGAAAAATAATGAGACTGGTCATCTCCAAAGGGGAGGGGTGTGGCCAGGCTGAGCCCAACTCTGCCATGCTTCCTGGATTATTAGAATTCACCACACTTTTCAACATTTTGTGATCGCTTCTCTGGTGACAACTTCATTCTCTCCCACAAATTCTATCATACCCAGGTTTCCATGATTTCACATTAGCTGCTCAGCAAAGTTCATTCCTTTTCCAGAATAGTTACAGAACTGACAGTGGGGGGATGTAGCATCGTAGATTACCAGGATGCTGTCTAATACCTCCTGAAAATTTGCAAAACAATTCATTAGATTTTATAATAATTTAATAAACTGAATTCCTTAAAAAACCCAGGATCTTTCTGTTGTGTTTATATTACTGCCTCCTTGGGAAGTTTACATGATCTTACTCTCATGGGGAGAATTCCTTAGGATTACTTTAGTAGGAGTTCCTACATCATTACAGGTAGAACAAATCACTCTCCAAGGATAAATCAGTTCTACGGCACAGTTTTCTCAACTCCTAGTGTGGAAGTGTTCTCAACTTTACAATCGTAGAAAATGTTTATGTTGTTAGTAGATGGTTCTCAGTGAGCATTTATTATTTTGAAAGACTCTTAAGAGTTTTCTGCATTTCATCAGGACACCCTGTGGCTTTTGCCTAGTCAACAAATTGGAACGCATCCTTGAAGGCCTGAATAGATACACAACCTCAATATCACAACCATCAAAGATGCTGCATTAATGGTGTCCTCATGTATAACTGGTAGACCTCAAGTATAACTGCTGTACACCTTTGTTCCACTGGCAGGGCTGAGTCAGCCATCCATTTGTTCAAGTTATATTTCTTCTGCTAGTCTTTGTAGTTCAATTTCTTTAACGGTTACAGGACTAGTCCAGTTTTCTACTTCTTGAATCTGTTTTTTTAGTAACATTTTTCTGAAAATGTATTTTTTTCCAAATTCTCAAATGTATTGGCCAAAAATTATTAATAATATCCTTATATCTTTCAAGCATTCACAACATCTATAGTGACTGATGCCTCTTTTCTTACCCTGATATGAATTATCATAAATGTGCCTCTTCTTTGTTCCTTGATCAATGGCACCAGAGGCTGATCAATTTTAATTGCCTTAAAAAAGTTTAGCTTTGTTAATTCTTTCAGTTGAATGTCTATTTCATATTGTATTAATTTCTGTTCTTATCTTTATTCCTTCCTTCCTACTTTCTGCAGGTTTACTTTACTATTTTCTTAAACTTCTTGAGATAAACATTTGGTTTATTACTTTTTAGACTTTCCTGCTTTTATAATATAATATTTAAGGCAATGCATTTCCCTCTAAGTCTGTTTTAGCTGCATCTACATATTTTAGAACGTAGTATTTTCATTATTGTTTGGTCAAAAATATTTTCTAACTTCTATTATGATACCTTCTTAGACTTGTGGGTTATTTAGGAAAGTATGTCTGCTTCATTTCTAAGCAGTTGAGGATTTTCTAGCTTAATTAATTATTTCTAGCTTATTATTTCTAATAATTATTGTTATTGATTTCTAGCTAATTAGTTATTGATTTCTAGCTCAATTAATTGCACTGTGGTCCAGTAACATACTCTGAATGATTTGAACCCATTCAAATCGGTTGATACTTGCTTTATGGCTTACCACATGAACAATTTTTAAAAATGTTCCTGGTGTGCTTGAAAATAATGCTTTTTCTTCAGTGTTCTATATATGTCAATTAGAAGATCTCTCTTAAAAAATTGTGTTGTCCAAGTATTTTATATCTTTACTGACTTTTAAAATGTTTGTTTTTAGCAATTACTGAGAGAGATGTGTTAAAAATAACCCCACTCTGATGACAGATTTTCTTATTTATCTTTAGTTGTCAGTTTCTACTTTACAACTTTATTTGTTGGGGAGGTTTCTTTCCTGCAAAAACCGGAAAGCCTGCTAGACAAATTCTAAAAGAGTTGTAATACTTACAACTTTCTATAATACGTTAATGCATAGAAATGTAAAATTATTATCTTGCTGAGGAACTGAACATTTTGTGAAAAGGCCCTCTTTATGTTTAGTTATGTTTTTTGCCTTACATTTCATTTTGACTGCTCTTAGTACAGGTAGATTATACCAAATCGGAAAATCTGAAATGCCGCAAAATCTGAAACTTTTTGAGCTCCCACCCGATGCTTAAAGGAAATGCTCACTGGAGCATTTCAGACTTTAGATTTTCAAATTTGAGACACTCAACTGGTAAGTATAATGCAAGTATTCCAAAATCTGAAAAAATCTGAAATCTGAAACACTCCTGATCCCAACATTTTGGATAAGGGATATTCAACCTGTATAGCTACACCATCTTCCTCTACCCAGCGCTCACGAGGTACAGGTTTTTGTATCCTATTACTATCCTTACTTTTCTGAACCTTTATAGTTAAGATTCATACATTTAGAGTTTTGGAATCTAATCTGATAATCTTTAACTCTTAAATGGAACAATTAATGTAATTAATTAATCTAACTAGTCCACTCACACTCACTGTAATTACTGATATATTAATAAAAACAAATCTATCATCTTATGTGTTTTTTCATTGATCTTAAAAAAAAAAATTCCATTTCTTCCATTGCTAGTTTATAACCCTTATCTTTTGCTTCCTCTTTCAGTGGTTACCCTAGAAATTA
The DNA here is from genome assembly GCF_003255815.1 of Theropithecus gelada. Taxonomy (NCBI): domain Eukaryota; kingdom Metazoa; phylum Chordata; class Mammalia; order Primates; family Cercopithecidae; genus Theropithecus; species Theropithecus gelada. The sequence continues at coordinate 18,054,219 of NC_037681.1, read as the reverse complement.
TACTACACATTTGACTACAGGTCAATACAAGGACCTTAGAATACTTCAATTCCATTTTTGGCACTATTGTTTTAATTCTGATTGTTAAAAAAAACCCCGAAGTTATTTCATGTTCACATAGATGTATCCACTTGCTTATTGTTTTCTTTGTTCTTCATTGCTTCTCATACTCCAGATTGTGCACTAGGAAGATTTTCCTTTGGCCTGAGGGCACATTCGTGCAGAATCTGTGTTTACTGGGGGCTTACTGGGACCAACCCAGTTTTTGTTTGTCCGAAAATGCTTTCATTTCTCCATCACTCCTGAAATACATTTTTCCTAGGTATAACATTCTATTAAGCTAGTGCAAAAGTAATTGCAGCTCTTGCCATGACAGTTAATGGCAAAAACAGCAATTACTTTTGTGCCAACATAATAGTTTGGCAGTTACTTTTCCTAAGGATATTTAGGCTATTATTTCCCTGTTTTGTGGCTTCTGTTGTGTTGAGAAGTTAGGCATTAGTTATTTTTTTGCTCCTGTCCAGGTAATCTGTCTCTTTTTCTCAGACTCATTTTAAGATTTTTCATCCTCCTTGGTTTTCTGCAGTTTTACCTCATGTGGATTTTTCTTTGATTTATCCTTCTTGGGATTCATTGGGTTTCTTAAACCTGTGGGTTGGGTCATCTTTTTGATAAAATCCAGAAAATTCTCAGTCCTTCTCTCCTCCCCTGAGACTATGCTCAAATGGATATTACACCCTTTCACTTACTCTCTACGCTCCTTGTTCCCCTTTCTGTATTTTCTATCTTTTTACCATTCTATGGTACATTTTGTATAATTTCTTGTGATCTATCTTGATCTGATATAATCTGCAGTTATAACCATGCATTTTAATAATTACATTTTATTTTACATAAATATAATTGAAAATAAAATTTTAATAATTACATTTATTTTAAATGAATTTATGTAAAATAAAATTTTAATCATTACATTTATTTCTAAAAATTCCTTTGTTTTTCAAATCTGCTACACCTTGTAAAAAAAATTATTTTGTAAATTACACACAGTAAAATTCATTCTTTCTGGTGTACATAGAGTTGTACATAGAGTTGTATAATTATCACCACAATCAAGATACAGGACTGTCCTCATGCTGCCCTTTTGTAGTCCAACATTCCCCGCTACCTTTAACCCTTGGCAACCACTTATAACTTTTCTGTTCCTATAGTTTTGCCTTTTCTAGAATGTCATATAGATTAAGTCACACACTATGTCCCCTTTTCATTCTGGCTTCTTTCACTCAGCACAACACATTAGAGGCTCACTCATGTTATACCAAATCAATAGTCTATTTCTTTTTATTGCTGAGTAGAACTCCATTGTGTGAATATACCAGTTTGTTGAACCATTTCAACCTGCTGAAAGACATCTGGGTTCTTTTCAGTTTTTAGTAATTATAAATAAGTTGCTATAGTTTGTGCGTGTGTGTGTGTGTGTGTGTGTGTGTGTGTGTGTGTAAACATAAGTTTCCACTGCCAAGTAAATACCTAGGAGTTGGATTGCCGAGTCATAGGCTAAGTGTATGTTTAATTTCACAAGGAGCTGCCAAAATGTTTTTCCAAAGTGGCTGTGCCATTTTGCATTCCTCCCTTCAGTGTATCCTTATCAGCTCCTCTTGCTATGGTGGTTTTCTCCAGACATTTAATAGGTGTGTCCTGGTATCTCACTGTAGTTTTACTCTGCATTACCTAATGATTATAGATATTGAGATTTCTTCATATGCTTATTTGTCATCTGCACATCTTCTTAGGTTAAAGCATCATTTAAAATTTGCTCCTCATTTTGTAACTGAGTTATTTGTTTTCTTATTTTTGAATTTTGAGAGTTCCAAATATATGCTGGATATAAGTCCTTTATCAAGTGTGATTTATAAATATTTTCTTCTAGTCTGTGACTTGTCTTTTCATTTTCTTAAAAGTGTCTTTCTCAGAGCATATTTTAAAGTTTTGATGAAGTCCAATTTATAAATTTTTTCCTTTTATGGATTCAGGTATTATATCTAAGAATCCTTGCCTAATCCTTGGTCATAAATATCTTCTACTATGCTTTCTTTTAAAGGCGTTAAGAGTTTTATATTTAGGTTTATGACACATTTTGAGTTAATTTTTGTATAATCTGTGAGGTATATTTACATATGAATGTCCAATTGTTCCAGCACCATTTGTTGAAATATTATCTTTTCTCCAATGAATTGCCTTTGCAATTTTGTCAAAATTGATTAACCATATTTGTATGGGTCTGTTTTTGAACTCTACTTCCTTCTGTCTCTGTGTATCTATCCTTTTGCCAATACCATACTGTCTTGGTTACTGCAGCTTTATAGCAAGTCTTAAAAACAGGTAGGACGAAGCTTTCAACTTTACGTTTTTTCAAAATTGTTTTTACCTATTCTAGCTCTTTGTTTTTTCACACAAATTTTCAAATCAGTTTGCCAATATCTGCAAAAAGTTCTGCTGGGATTTTGATTGCTTCCTCTTTACCCCTCCTCCTCCCCATTTCTGATGGGTTATTTAAAAAAAAATCATCCCAGGCACTATTATTATTTCATCTATGTGGACTTGGCTTTTTCCTAAATGAAAAAATCTCTGACTCTTCATGGAAATCAAATAAATTATTACTTGTCAGTATTCCTGCTACAGAATATTGAGCTAACTGTGTGTCGGTCTTCCATAACTGACTTTTAAATACTGCACTGCAATCTTGGTGTATTTGTGTAAGAGTTCTGAGTGTTTTTCTGTATATGTTGTATAATCATGTCGTCTATAAATAGAGACAGTTTTATTTCTTCCATCTCTCTGTCTTTTATTCCTTTCTCTTGCTTTATTGCACTGGCTGGGTGCTATGCCACTTTTCCCTGGATGTTTTAAAACTTTTTTATTATCTTCAAACATAGTATGCATAGTTGTTTTATAGGATGTATTTGGTAATTCTGATATTGATGCCTTCATGTGTCTGTTTCTCTTGTCTGTCTTCACGTGTGCATGGCGTTCTCCTTGTGTGCATATCTCCGTCCATAGTTCCCCTTTTCATAAGGAAACCCTACTCCAATATGATCTCATCTTAACAAATTACATCTGCAATAACCCTGTCTTCAAACAAAGCCACATTTGGAGATGCTGGAGACTTCAACATATGGATTTGGTGGGAGCACCATTCAACACATAGCATGTTAGCTCTCATTCATAGTATACTGCTGCCTTTGATGCCTGGTTATCACTATGTGGTTGTCATGACACTGAAAATACTGTTTTCTGTAATAACTTGAAGTCTAAATAGAAGGCGCCTTCCTTTAGTGAATATTATTTGTTTCTGCAAAATACCTGGGTTTGAATCCAGTCTAGAAGCAGTATGAACCAAGTTCAAGGGTTGAGGTTCTCTGAATTACCCGAATGGTGGAAACTCAAGCTACAAATCTACAAAAGGGTTGGTTTACCCCTACTTCACACCTACTCAGATTTGGTAGCTCCTTGGCTCCCCTTTATTGTAGAGGGCATCTTCTATTAGACCATCTACCTTACACAGACCTTGTAGTTTGATATTTGACCTTGCTCTCACCTTCCACCCCATGAAGACATGAAAATTTCCAAGACTGGTAAATGATCTAAGGGCAAAAGTGGCTTTTATACTCTGTTGTCTCTCCAGGTTACCATTTTCCTTTTCTATTTTTTTTTTTTTTTGGAGGCAGGGTCTTGCTTGTTGCCCAGGCTGGAGTGCAGTGGTGTAATCATAGCCCACTAAAGCATTAACCTTCTGGGCTCACACAATCCTCCCACCTCAGCCTCCCAAGTAGATGGGACTACAGCTGTGTGCCACCATGTCCAGCCCATTTTAAAATTTTTTTGTAGAGACAGAGTCTCACTATGCCCAAGCTGGTCTTGAACTCCTGGGCTCAAGCAATCCTCCCACCTCGGCCTCCCAGAGTGCTGGGATTACAGATGGAAGCTGCTGTGCCTGGCCCATTTGCCTTTCAATTCTGGCTTTATTATTTCTTACTGTGAAAAATATTTTAAAGAATATTCTTATCTAGAATTTTAAATTTTAAGTGGAAGAGGATTGGTCTGAATAACTTAAGCTCACTATTTGAAAAAAGGAAAACTTAGTCCGTTTTCTTCAGTAACCTCTGTGTGTATTCAGAACTAGCACTTATTGAGGTCATTTCAGGCTGATGAAATATTTATTCAAACATTTCTTGTTTAAAACAAGTAATAATTCAGTGTCCCATAATATGAGAAAATTTGAAACTCAATTTTTCTTCAGGGCTCATCTAAAAACCCTCACGTTAAATCTGGATTTATTTGGTATCCATTGAAATGTGACAGAGGAAAAATGGTTCTAATATGAAATAATAAGAAAAAATCTATCTTTAATATCTGAAATGGAGCCTTTGCTGATATTAGCATCCGAAGCTAGTGGCTAGCAGCTAGGATTTAATATTATTGGGAGCTGTTTCTCCTGAACTGTATCAAAGAAGATCACTACTGGCATTTTGAATGTAAATAAGAGAGAGATGAAGGCCTTGGTTACCAAAATAAGGGGAGTATATGAATGGCTAATCTAGGGAAAAGGTACATTGTGGGGAGATTACTTTTTTAATGTCAATTTTACAACTCTATCGACATAAACAGCAATATGTGGATAACAGTAAACCAATCACATGATTGGAGAACTCTTCGAATGTCTTGTGAGATGGTGATTCATGGGCCTGGAATTTAGCTCAGCAGAGAACATAGTAAAGATCTCCTTCAGAACAAAAGTCATGAAGGAGAGGGATCAAAGAGTCCTGATGTAATTCTTTTTTTACAGATGATCAGGCTGCCAGGTACTTTGCTCAGCCTCCTACTGATACCTTTGGATATTCTTAGATGGTGAATGAATCCATTTAGTACCTCTTCCTTTGCATTCATGTCAACCAAACACGGGGACAAGGTTACCTCCAGAAAGGAAGAAAATGAGCTAAAAGGTCCCTGTGCTTGACAGAGAAGCAGAGGAAATGTGCCCCAAGCAGCCTTAAATAATGTGCATGTGCCCTCAGTCACAGTGTGAAGGGCCTGGGGGTATCTGAGCACACTGGGACCTGAACCCCCACTTTTCATACAGAGAGCCCCAAAGGCCTGCCTCTGTCAGCCCCTCTCCCTGCCCCACAACAAAGCAAGTGCCTTCCCCAGAGCAGGGGAAGCAGGGCCTTACCTGTGCTGTCCTCCCCAAGGCCTTCTGCAGTCTCCCGAAGCTTAATGTCCATCACCCTTGTGGAAATCATGTCGAGCTCGCTGAAATTAGATGGAAATTCACGTTACAGAAACGTGGTTAGCAGAAGTTACCCATGAGTGAAACGGTGTTCGTGACTGCATTTGCCATGATCTGGCCTGCACACACTCCAGCAAAGACAGTCCAGGGCAGAGTGCAGCACAGTACAGGCCAAAACCACGTCCACAGCCACAAGATCAGCAACCGCAACAGTGTTTAATCACTGACTGGGGCAATTTAATGGAAAACAGATCACTGAAACAAATGCTTCACTAATTTACACAATGCAAATTAGGTTTCTTTCAAAACAGTTTTTCTCAAATTATAAGAAATGATTTTTTTTCTCTTGTTTACTACAGGAAGTTTGGAAAATAGAATGAAAATCACCCATAACCCAACCAAGCAAGGATCACTACAGTTAATGTTTTCATTTCCTTCCAATAATTTTTACGCAAATATTTTGTCCACGTGCACACATATCATATTAGGAAGCTTGACTTCCTGATTGTCTTACTTATACCACATCATTAAAATTCTTCACGTGTTATTTTAATGGCTACCTAATATTTTGATATACTACTGTACCATCATTTATTTACATTGAGATTCTTTTTTTTCGAATGCAATGAAAAATTTCAAACAGATACAAAAATGTGAAGAACATACAATGAACTCAAGATACGACTAATCTTGCTTCATTTTTACCCCCACACCCCATCCCACTCCTAGGAGGTGATTTCTAAGCAAATCATCCCAGACACGATGATCATTTCATCCCTATAAATTCAGCTGCTTCCTGAATTAAAAAATCCCTCACTCTTCATGGAAATGAAATACGTGATTATTGGTCAATATTCCTGCTACAGAATACTGAACTAATGGTGTCCATGCCTTCCATCGCTGACTGTTACAGCAGGCTCTGCCTCCAAGGAGGCGAAGGTTGCCCGCCGACCAAGGGACAACAAATGGATCTCATGTCGCATGGAAGGTTTCAGAACTTACTCATGTTTTACATCCCAAGCATCTTCATACTGATAAGAGCATAACATGGGGTGGAGGAAAGGGGCAAAGACTTGGATGTTAAGCAGTTCTGGGGTGGCATCTTTCCCCTACCACCTACCAGTGCCAGGCCTCAGTATCCTCATAGGCAAAAGGAAGATGATAATACTATGATGAAATGAGACCAGGACACGGCATGCAGCAGGCACAAGCTGAGCCCTGCTGTCAGTTCCCGCAGCCCACTCCTCACCGCCGCGTGCTACTGTTTATGGACAAAGGCTTCCAGAGCACACATGCCCGGCACGGCCTGGCAGCAGGTAAGCGCCGGTCGTCCAAGCAAATGGCTCCCTTCAAAGTCGCCATTGTCAGTCACGGGACGAACACCCGGCTTCCCAGCTGACCCCTGTGCTTCCGGATCCCCACCGCCCGATGGGCTCAAACCACTGCCAGGTGACTGACGAAAACATGTTCAGGGTTGCAGAGGAATGTCTGTCCAGAGACCGCAGGCCGCACAGGTGGAGAACCATTTCCTTCATGTGACATGCCAGGTGGAAACACCTCAGAGCTGTGACAACGGAACATCAGCTCTGTTGGGCCAAGTAACTTGTCTTTCTGAACACGCGTTCCCCAAACCGCAGTAAAGTCCAAGGAAACGCCAGATGTAAAACCGTACTTAGAAAGGCAGTGCGGCAAATGCCCATCCCTCCCAGACCTCCTTTTGCTCCTCACACGAAGACAGTGCTTCTCACTGGAACTCCAAGGTCAAGTCAGGCCACCTCAGTGTCCCCTCAACCAGCACCTGCTCTCCACCCTTCTACTCTTGGAGTTCTGAGAGCTCTAAATCCAAGTCAAAGAAAACTTACTCTTTCAACGAAATCCGGACGGGCACGGCCTCTTCATGGGTTCTAATGAACTCACTAGAGTGCTGAGCCTCCAGCCCCCGCTGCAGGGCACAGCACTTTGTCAGTGTGTATCTGGGCACTCACAGAATCCAGGGGAGTCCTGCCTCTCAAAAAGACCCCTTAATGTGGAGGCTGCCCCACTCCCTCTCCCTCCACCCTAACTGACCTTCCCAGCTCCTTCCCAGCTTAGAGCAGAGTTCCATCGTTAGTCTCAGCTTCTACTGAAATATTTCTACAGAAGTTAATTCACATAAAGAATGAGAACAGATTTTAATATGGTATTTTAAAGATTTCAATCTATTATATTTACCTACACAATGCAAAGAAAAATATCTGTACCCTGACTCCATACATCTGAGCACAGAATTATGGATGAAAGCTTTAGTGTTCACCCCACAGATTCCCTAATCCCACACCACCCTCCAGGCTGTTTGGACCCCTGTGGATCCTTTCTTACCTCCTGGTACCGTTCTTTCACTCTGGTCACCAAGGTTGTCATCAATAACTTGTTTGGGAGGTGTGTCTGCTTAACATCTCTTCCTCCCATAGCTGTGGGTTTTGAGGGGTGAGTGCTATGCCTATTATATTCACTGCTCCTTTACCAGTACCCAGGACAGTGCCCGACCAAAGAACTGAACAGAGCACACAAAACAAGAGAACTGACAAACTAGAGGGGCTTCTGGGTATTAGAATCCTTTGAGATCTTGGAATAGCAATTCATTTAACTTCAGAGAGATGTAGAAAGACCCAGAAAGAGTGACTCTTGGTTCACCTTTCCCTTGTCAGTTTGAGGAGGTGATTTAATCTACCTGTGGTCAGCATTAGGGAAAACATCCACCTTTATTCAGTCTTTACACCTCCCTTTCCAACTGTGCTCTCCCTCACTTTCTTCCCATGGCAGGGTTCTGCCATCTACCCGTGTCACCTTCTTGCAGGTCAGTATCAGCAGTGATGTCCTCTCAGAGGTAACTATTTTAAGTAGAAAACTCCAATGAAAGGAAGTAACTGCCAACAAAGATTCTAAACTCCAGAAAAACATCCTCCGAATTTAAAGGTAGGTTAGACTTCCAAATGGTAGAGTAGCCTACACCACAATAAAACTTTCCACTGATGATAAGTATAAACCGTGGTGAAAAGATTAAAAACAGTCACTTGAAGGCAGTTATGAGCAACCAAAAGCAGAAATTAAAGTGGAATCAACTCTTTTTTTCTTTTTTATTATTTTTTAATTTTTTATTTTTGGAATCAACACTTAAGAAGGGAACTGCAGCAGGAGTGATTTATGTGTGTAGGGCTTTTGGCCTGGAAAAGGTCTCAGGTATGTTTATTGTGGAGTGGCTGGAGCTCAAATAGAAAGCCATAATCTTATTGGCTTGATGAATCCAAGAATGGGATTTAGGACTGCCAGAGCAGATGGAAACTGAGGGAGAATATCTTAGGAAGGAAAAAATTTCAGAGACAGGAGCACCAAAATCCACATGTAAACCCCTTCCTAATTATTGGCTCCCCTCCCCTGAATTCTGCACATACTGGGGAGACTCCAAGGAACCAGGCAGAAGGTAACAGCTGGGAGGCTGAGGGAAATGAACTAAAATTTTTCTACTGCTCACTGCAGGAGTGACAGAGTTCACAGGTGACAAATAGCCTGCCAGAATAAAATCAGTAATCTTCAGGACAGCATAACAGATTCCAGAGTTCCTATGAAATATCATTTACAATGTCTACCATATAATCAAAATTTACAAAACATGTAAAGAAATAGGAAAATATGACCCATAGTCATAAGAATAAAATACCTAAGAGAGAATAATCCTGAGTCACCAAAATTTTTAAATAGCAGACAAAGACTTTAAAGAAGCTACTTAAAACAAAAATATAGCCATAAGGAATAAAAAGATAAAGAATTTCAAATTAGAAACATATGATATAAAGAAGGAACAAATGGAAAACATTAAGATGAAAACTGTAATTTCTAAAATAAAATATTTATTAAATGGGCTTAACAGCACACTGAAGACATCAAAAGAAAGGATCAATCAAACTGAAGAAAGATCAATAGAAATGATCCAATCTGAAGAACAGAGAGAAAAAAGACTGGGAAAAAAATTGAATATGAACACAGCCTCAGTGACCAGTGGTACAGTATTTATTTGTCTATCATATATTTAATTGAGCCCCAGAAGCAGGGAGTGGGGGGAGTGAGGAAGCAGGAGAGAGAAAGAAGGAAAAGGAGAGAGAAGAGAGAAGTAGAGAGGAGGGGTGGGGGGTGGAGAGGGAGAGAGAGAGAGAGAGGAAGGGAGGCAGGGAGAGGAGGGGAGGGGAGGGGAGGGGAGGGAAGGGAAGGGAAGGGAAGGGAAGGGAAGGAGGAAAAAATATTTGGAGAACTTATGAATAAAAATTTCTCCAAAATAGTGGAAAAGATAATGTTACAGATCCGAGAATCTTAGCAAACGTCAAGAAAACCACAACAAGGCACATCATAGACCTCAAAGAAGTGTGGAACACAGCGTAGTGTACTAAAACCAAAGAGGAAGAGGAAATCTTGACAACAGCCAGAGAAAAATGACACATCATAAACAGGCAAACAACAACACAAATGACCAACAATGATAAGAAAATGCAACAGAATAGCCTCTTTAAAGTGCTGATAGAAAACAAAGAACAACCCGATATTCTATATCCAGAAAAATTATCCTTCGATAATGACGGCAAAATATAGACATTTTTAGATAAGTGAAAAGTGCAAGAATCTGTTTCCAGCAGATATGTACTACAGGAAATGCAAAACAAAAGTTTTTTAGGATGAAAGAAAATGATACCAGATTGAAACTGAAAGCTATAGAAAGAATGAAGCACAACGAATGTGGTAAATATGTGGGTAAATATTAAAAAGTACATGTTTTTCTTCTCTAAATTTATTTAAATGCATATAACAACTATAAAAAACTATTATGAATTTACAATGTATGTAGATGTAATATGTGACTATAACATAAAGGTAGGAGTTATACATATGACTAGACTATCACAAGGTTCTAGTGTTTTATGTGAAGTGGTACAAGATTAACGCTAAACAGACAGTGACAACTTCAGAATTAATACTGTGATCCCTAGAGCAAACACTAAAAAATACAATGCAAGGAAGTTTAGCTAAAAAGCTAAAATAAAATTTACAATGGAACACCCAAAAATTCAATAAACCCAAAGAAGGCAGAATAGGAAGAGCAGAGGAACAAAAACAAAACCAAGCCGGCGCGGTGGCTCACACCTGTAATCCCAGCACTTTGGGAGGCCAAGGCGGGTGGATCACGAGGTCAGGAGTTCAAGACCAGTCTGGCCAACATGGCGAAACCCCGTCTCTACTAAAAATACAAAAATTAGCTGGGCATGGTGGTGGGCACCTGTAATCCCAGCTACTTGGGAGTTATTAGCTGCTGAGGCGGGAGAATTGCTTGAACCTGGGAGGCAAAAGTTGCAGTAAGCCAAGATCATGCCATTGTACTACAGCCTGGCGACAGAGTGAGACTCTGTCTCAAAAAAAAAAAAGAAAGAAAACCAGATGGGATACATTAAAAAGAGGAAAAATGATCAATATTAAATAAAAATATAAAGCTTCTAAAAAATCATCAGAACCTATCTACTTGATGTTGGGATAAGCAAAGATGTCTTACATATGCCTAAAAAAAAAAACCATAAAAGAAAAAATTTATAGTTTGCACTTCATCAAAATGAAATACTTCTGCTCATCAGAAGACAATGTTAGAAAAATGAATACGTAAGTGACTGGTACAGAGAAAATATTCATAAAAAATATCTGACAAAAATAAAACCACTTGTATCTAGCATGTATAATCCCTAGAACCCAATAAATGAAAAGCAAACAATCCCTTGCCTGAAACTTGGGCAAATTATTTGAAATACAGGCAAATAGACAATAATGAAATGTCACATGAAAAAGAATATAATTAAGGAAACATCAGACAAACCCAAATGGGAGACATTCTGTAAAGTAACTCTGCAGTACTATTAAAAACATGTCAAGGACAGGAGGAAGGCCAAGACACTATTACAGAATAGAAGCAATATATGATCCAGGACTGGAAAATGAGGAAGTGCTATAAAAGCCACTATTGGGACAAATGACAAAGGTTACAATGGACTGTGGATTACATAATAGCATCACATCGATGTAAAATTTGCTGATTTTTATGACTGTAACTATAGTTATTAAAAAGAATGTTCTTAGCCGGGCGTGGTGGCTCACGCCTGTATTCCCAACACTTTGGGAGGCCAAGGCAGGTGGATCACAATTTCAAGACCAGCCTGACCAATATGGTGAAACCCCATCTCTACTAAAAATACAAAAATTAGCTGGGCATGGTGGCGCATCCCTGTAAACCCAGCTACTTGGGAGGCTGAGGCAAGAGAATTGCTTGAATTGGGACCTGGGAGGCAGAGGTTGCAGTGAGCTGAGATCATGCCACTGCACTCCAGCCTGGGATACAGAGCAAGACTTCATCTCAAAAAACAAAAACAAAAACAAAAACAAAAACCAAAAAACAGAAACAAAAACAAAACAAAATGAAAAAACATAAAAAAGTTCTTGTTCTTTGGAAGTACATATGTGATTTTTTGAGCTCACTACCAGTCCAAAAAATGTTATAAACTTATAGATATATATATTCTTTATATAAACATATAAAGAAATAAGGATATATCAAATGAGGCAAAGTGAAAAATTGGTAAATGTGACTAAAAATTATGTGATAAATTCCTTCACTATGTAACTTTTCTGTAAATTTGGTATTATATCAAATAAAAAATTACACAAAAATTATCCAAAAAAAAAAAAAAGAGAGAAGCAGTAATTTCAGAACGGCAGTGTGAAGAATTTGGTGAAAAGTTTGACTCATACACAGAGAAAAAAATCAGGCAATAGAAACTTACTTTAAGAGGGCACAGGTGTTGAACTCCTCAGACAAAACCTTCAAAGCAGCTATTATAGATGTGCTCAAAGAAATAAAGGAAGATGTGCTTAAAGAGTTAAAGGAAGGGATGATTACAAGTTTATCAAATTGAGATTATTAAAATAGAGGTAGAAACTATAAAAATAAACAAACTGAAAATTCTTGAGTTGAAAAGTATAATAAATGAAATGAAAAAATTCACTGAAGAGGCTCAACAGGAGATTTGAGTTGGCACAATAAAAAAATCAGCAAATTTAAAAAATGTAATTTGAAGGAAAGAAATGAACAGAGGCTCAGAAAAATTCATCATTAACTATACCAATATTCAGAATGGGAGTCCCAAAGGAGAGGAGAGAGAAAAATGTAGAAAAATGATTATCTGAAATTATAGCCAAAAACTTTCCAAATTTGAGGAAAAATAACCTACATACCCAAGTAGCTCAAAAATCTTCAAGTAAGATAAACACAGAAGTCTGCTCCCAGACACAGAGTAAAAATGTGAAAGCTAAAGATAAGGAGAAAAACTTGAAAGCGGCAAGACAAAAAAGACTTATCATGTAGATGAAAATCATCATAAAATTTATAGCTAATTTCTTATCAGAAACAATGGAGGCCAGAAGACAGTAGGGTGACATATTCAAAGTACCAAAAGAAAAAAATTGTCAACCAAGAATTCTGTATCCAACAAAGTTATCTTTCAGAAATGAAGATGAACTAGAGATAGTAAAGATAAACAAAAACTGAGATGATTTCTTGCTAGCAGACCTGTCTTACAATACATATTAAAGGAAGTTCTTCTGGCCAAAAGCAACACCAAGCAGTAACTTGAATTGACACAAAAAATCAGAGGCATCAATAAAGGTAATTTTGTAGGAAATTATAAAAGATAGTATAATTGAATATTTCTTCTCATTTTTTTCCTTATAGCTGATTCAAAAAGCAATGGCACAAAATGGTATTAAAAATTGCACTGTTGGGACTATAACATATAGCAATGTAGTATATTTGACAATAACAACAAAAAGGAGGTGGGTGGAAATGAAATTTTTGTAAATTTTAAAACTTCATATTTTCCTGATGCCTCAACATCCTCACAAACAGGCTGTGAACAGCATGCCTAGGCAACCAGGTGTTCCAGTGTGAGAAGGCTGGTCCCTGCAACAAGTTCCCCTTCTTGTCCCCTGACTATGACCTAGTGACATTCAAATGAACCAGTAAGATCCTCTCATGATTCTTGCAAGTGTACTCCACCCTAATCCCTAATAAAAGCACTTGCCCAGGGATCCACACTGTTACTTATCTCCCCACCTGCTCTGTTGAGTCTGCTCCCTAGGAGCTCCTCCAATATGATCCCATGCATGGTGTGGCATGCCACGCCTCCTTTTCTAGGACCTGTGAGTATAATAAATCCTTTAATGGCATCTGTCTCTCCAGGTGCAATTTCCATAGTCATGTGGAATGATCCTTAAACACCCTAAAAGGGGAATTTATTACCCCGTTTACAACATAGCTACATTGGAGTAAGAAAATGACATCAGATGGTAACATGATCCACAAGAAAAAAGAAAGAAAAACAAAAATGGTAAAAGCTCAATATATTTTGTACAGACCCTATAAATATGTTTTTTTCTCTCTTCTATTAGTTTCTTTAAAAGAAATAAAATGATATAAAAATATAATTATTGGGTCTATGACAAATATAGATGTAATATGTACAACAATAATAGTACAACAAATAGAGCAGAGAATAAAACTACTAAGGAGCAATGTTTTTATATCTTACTGGAACTAAATTAGTATAAATCTTCAATTGATTCCAATATATTAAGATGTATATTATAAGGCCTAGATCAGCTACTAAAAAATAACAGAAGAAACTAGAATTAAAAATCAATAAGAAATTAAAATGTATGACTGACAATATAAACTTAAAGGGAAGTAGCAAAGAAGTCACAGAAGAACAAAGTACTCTGATATAAATAGGAAACAAAAAGTAAAATGGAATTTGTAGATGTAACCATGCCAATGACATTAAATGCAAATGGTTTAAATAATCAATATTAGAACAAATAAGCAGAAAATCAAGTGATATAAGAGACTTGAACAACCCTATAGAACAACTAGACCAAAGATGTGTGTATGTATGTATGTGTATGTGTATATATATATTTGCATATCTATCTGTCTTATCTATCTATGGAACATTAACAATGATACCATATGCTCAACCACAAAACAAGACAAAATACATTTAAAAGAATTTAGTTCATACAAAATATATTCTCCAACTACAACAGAATTAAATTAGAAATCAAAAACAGAAAGAATTTTGGGAAGTACATAAATATGTGGAAATTATGCAATGAACCCCTAAATAACAAATGAGTCAAAGAATAAATTACATGAAAAATTATAAAGTCCTTTGAGATGAATAAAAACAAAACCACAACATACTAAAACATATGTGATGCAGATAAAACACTGCTTGGAGAAAAGTTGTGCTTATAAACACCTATATAAAAAAGAAGAAAAAGTTGGGTGCAGTGGCTCCTGCCTGTAATCCCAACACTTTGGGAGGCTGAGGCAGGCGGATCACATGAAGCCAGGAGTTTGAGACTAGCCTGGCCAACATGGTGAAACCCCATCTCCACTCAAAATAAAAAAAAAATAGCTGGGTGTGGTGGCCCATTCCTGTAATCCCAGCTACTTGGGAGGCTGAGGCATGATAATCTCTTGAACCTGGGAGGTGGAAGTTGCAGTGAGCCCAGATCGCACCACTGCACTCCAGCCTGGGTGACAGAGTGAGACTCTGTCTCAAAAAAAAAAGAAAGAAAATTTAAATTGCTATCATAACTTTCCACTATATAAAACTAGAAAAAGAAGGGCAATCTAAACTGAAAAGCAGAAGAAAAGATAAGATAAATATTGAGCAAAAAGTAATGAAACAGAAAATAGAAAAACATTTTAAATAATCAATGCAACAAAAAGTTGGTTCTTTGAGAAAATCAATAAAATGAACAGACCTATCACTCTACTGACAGAGAGTAAAAGAGAGAAGATTCAAATTGCTAAAACCAATAATAAGAGACCATCACTACCAACCTTAAAGAAATAAAAAAGATGTATTTTAAGGGAATATTATGTATTACTGTATGCCAAAAAATTAGACATCATAGATGAAACAGACAAATTCATAGAAAGACACAAACTACTGAATTTAAGTCAATAATAAAAATAATAGACTTTTAATAAGAAAAGAGATTAGTAATTTAATAACTTTCCACAAAGAAGAATCCAGCTCCAAATGTCTTCACTGGTAAATTCTATCAAATACTTAAAGAATTAACAGACACCTTTCCCTTCACAAACGCCTCTAAAAAATATAAGAACAGGTGACACTTTCCAGCTCATTGTGAAACTAGTATTACCCTAATACCAAACCCAAAGACATCACAATAAAAGAAAATTATACACCAGTATCTCTTATGCATAGAAACACAAAAATTCTCAACATAATACTAGCAAACTAAATCCAGTAAGATATAAAAGTGAGTTTTATCTCAGGAACACAGGTTGGTTTAACATATGAAAACTAATTAATGCAAAAGCCATGTTAATAAAATAAAGGACAAAAATCACATGATCACTTTAATGGAGGTATAAAAAATAAAGATGCAAAACTCAACAGAATACTGGCAAAATTAACCCAGCAACATATAAAAGAGATTATACAGCATGACCAAGTAGGATTTATTGAAGAATGCAAGGTTGGTTCAACATATGAAAATCAAGGGAATAAATCACATTAGCAGAAAACTGACAACTATTACATTATTATCTCAGTACCTACAGAAAAAGCACTTGATGAAATCCAACATCTCTTCATGATACAAACGCTCAAACTAGGAATTGACAAAAGCTTCCTAAGCATGATAAAGGGCATCTATAAAAAACCTACAGCTTACATCATACTCAGGTAGTGAAAGACTGAATGCTTTTCCCTTGAGGTAAGAAAAAAGACAAGGACATCTACTGTCACACTGATAATCAACTTTGTACTGGACATTCTTGACAGGGCAAGCAGTTAAGAGAAAGAATAAAAAGCATTGAGATCAGAAGGGAAGAAGTTAAACTATTTATATTGGTAGATGACATGATCATGCACATAGATAATGTTGAGGGATCCATTAAAACATTATCATAACTAAAGTTTGCAAGGTTTCAGGATTTAAGACCCATACAAAAATAAAACCAGTTGTATTTCTACATACTAGCAATGAACAATCCACAGATGAAATTAAGAAAATAAACAATTGCATTTAAAATACTATCCAAAAGAATAAAACAGGAGTAAGTTTAACCAAGGAGGTAGAACACTTGTACACGGAAAATAACAACAATGCTGAAAAAAAATTAAAGTAGACATAAATAGATGGAAAGATATTCTGTGTTTATAAATCAGAAGACAATATTATTAAATGGCAATATTCTCCAAACTGATTTACAGAATCAATGCAACCTTTATCAAAATCTCAGCTGGATTTTGGGCAGAAAGTAACAAGTTGATCTGAAAATTTATGTGGAAATGCAAGGGACGTTGAAAAGTCAAAATAACCTTGAAAAATAATAAAGATGGAGCATTCACACTTTCCATGTTTCAAAACTTACTACAAAGCTACAGTAATCAGGACTGCATTGTAGTGGCATATTGGTAGACATATAGTTCAACAGAAATAAATGCATACTCTTACGGCCAATTGATTTTCAATAAGGTTGTCAAGACAATTCAATGGGGAGATATCATCTTTTCAACAAACCAGGCTGGAACAAGTAGACATCGACATGTGAAAAATAATGTGTACTCTTACCTCACACTATACATAAAAATTACCCCAAAATGGCTCATAGATCTAAATGTAAGTGCTAAAACTATAAAGCTCTTAGGAGAAAACAGGAGTAAGCCCGTCATTTTAGGTTAGGCAATAATTACTCAGATGTGACATCAAATGCATCAAAAGAGAAGATAGATAAGTTTGACTTAAACATTATAAGCTTTTGATTCAAAGGACTCTCAAGAAACTGCAAAGACAACAGACTAGGGAAAATATTTGTATATCGTCTATCTGATAAAGGACTGGTAGGCAGTACATAAAAATAATTCTTATAACTCAATAATAAAAAGACAGCCCATTTAAAAACAGACAAAGGATTTGAACATAACTTGCACAAAGAAGGCATAAAGAAGGCAAATGAATGGCTAATAAGTGCATGAAAAGATGCTCAACACTTTTAGTCATTATAAAATTGTAAATCAAAACCATAGTGATGGCTCATGCCTGTAATCCCAGCACTTTGGGAGGCCAAGGCGGGTGGATCACTTGAGGTCAGGAGTAGGAGACCAGCCTGGCCAACATGGTGAAAAAACATCTCTACTAAAAATACAAAAATTAGCTTGGCGTGCTGGTGCATATTTGTAATCCTGGCTACTCGGGAGGCTCTTGAAGAAGGAGAATCGCTTGAACCTGGGAGGCAGAGGTTGCAGTGAGCTGAGATCACACCACTGCACTCCAGCCTGGGTGACAGAGCAGGACTCTGTCTCAAAAACAACAACAACAACAACAACAACAAAACCACAGTGAGTTACTACTTCATACTCACTAGAAGGACTGTAATAAAAGACAGATAATAACAAGTGTTGCAAGGATGTGAGGAAATCCGAACCTTCATTCATTGCTGGTGGAAATGTAAAATGTAGTAGGTACTTTGGAAAAGCCTGGCAGTTCCCCAAAATGTGAAACATAAAATTACCATTCAGCCCAGCAATTACATTCCTAGATGTCTACCTCAGGGAAATAGAAACATATGTCCATGGAAGATTCTGAGAAAATGGTAGTGTAGAAAGCACCAGGAATCTGTTTCCCCACTGTTTCTGCTAGTGCAATTGCACTAGTAGAATCTGTCTGATGTAACTATTTCGAAACTCTGGAGTCAACTGAAGGCCTGCAACTTCCAAGGGAAGGATCGGGGGTATGTTGTGGTTAATTTCTGTCCATTTCTGTTCTTAGCACCGTAGCATCCACCCATCCTCCCAACTTCTCCATGTATGTGTTCCAGGAACAGCTTGTACGCAGCTTGCAGAAGCCAGAGTGAGCAAAACGAACCCTGTCCTCCAGATACAGGGGATCTGTCCTCTGGTTGTTGCTTCTGATAACAGAGGTGCAGACAAAGAGGTTGCAGCCATTGTTGTTGCACCTCTCCCCATTGTTGCAAGACTCCCTCCAGCCCCAAGTGACTCCCTGCAGATTTAATGGGCTGGTACCCTTTTTCTTCTTTCACTTTTCTTGTTTCTCATTCTGAGAGCTAGATATCAAAGACTAGGCCACTCAAAAGCAACTACATATGAGAGGAAATTAGAAAGTCACCATACATGCCTGCAAAAAGGCTCAGTCTCAGGAAAGATCTGGGAAGGCCTTAAGTTTACACTTCAGGCTGATCATCAGCACTAAGACTGCCTGCAACAATTAAAACAAACAAACAACCAAAACCCAAAAATCCAAACCAGCAAACCCTGGGAAAAGGAGAGAAGCTAATTTCCAGAGTTACCATACTCTTAGACTCAAATATCCAGTTTTCCACAACAAAAAATCACAAGACATACAAAGGAACAGGAAAGTATGGACCATCAAAGGAAAAAAAAACAACAGAAACGATCTCCAAAACACACCTGATAATGGATCTACTAGACAAAGACTTTAAAAGAACTGTCTTAAAGATGTTCACCAAACTAAAGGAAGATGTGGAGAAAATCAAGAAAATGATGTCTGAACAAAATTGAAATATCACTAAAGAGATTTTAAAATCTTGAAATCAAAAAGAAATCTGGGAGGTGAAAAGAACAATAACTGAAATGAAAAATTCACTAGAGGAATTCAAAGGCAGATTTGAGCAGGCAGAAGAAGAATCTGCAAACTTGAAGATATAACAATGGAAATTATCAAGTCTAAGGAACAGAAAAAAAGATTTGAAGAAAAGTGAACAGAAAATAAGGGATCTGTGAGACACCATGAAGTGGACCAACATACACATCGTAAGACTTCCAGAAAGAGGAGACAGAGAAATGGGAAGGAAGAATATTTGAGAAAATAATGGCTGTAAATTTCCCAAATTTGATGAAATATACATTATATATTTATACATTTATACGTTTATACATACACATATCTATATACACATTTTATATTTATACATTTATTCATTTATGTGTTTATACATACACATGTTAAACATACATATGTTTATGCGTGTGTATGTATAAAACATCCATTTAGCTCAATGAAATCAAAGTAGGATGAACTTAAGCCCACACCAAGACACATTATAATCAAACTGTTGAAAGCCAAAGACAGAAAATCTTGAAAGCAACAAGAGAGATGTCACTTGTGACATACGACAGATCCGCAATAAGATTATCAGTAGATTTTTCATCAGAAACTTTGGAAGCCAGAAGGTAGTAGGCTGATATGTCCAAAGTGTGGGAAAAAAAAAAAAAAAGTCAAGCATGAGTCCTATATCTGGCAAAAGTATCCTTGAAAAGTGAGCGAGAAATTAAGACATTCCCAAATAAATAAAAGCTGAGGGAGTCTGTTACTACTACAGCTGTCCTGCAAGAAATGCTAAAGAGAGTCCTGCAGGTTGAAGTGAAAGGACACTAGATATTAACTTGAAGGCATATAAAGAAATAAAGATCTCAATAAAGGTAAATACATGGGAATTATAAAAGCTACTATTATTGTAAAAATGGTGTGTAACTCCATTGTTTTGTATTTTACATGATTTAAGAGACTAGCACTTTTTAAAAAAAAAGAGGTACAGGCTTTTAAAACCAACTTATGATGGTCCAACTTACGATTTTTGACTTTACAATGGTGCAAAAGTAATACCCAGTCGATAGAAACCATCCATCTCTTGCAATGCTGGGCAGTGGCACCAAGTCTCCAGTCAGCTGTACCTTTTCAACTTAATGACATTTTCAACTTATGATGGGTATATCAGGACATAACCCCACTGTAAGTCAAGAAGCATCTGCAATTATTAGTCTCAAAACTAGATTCCACCTATATGAGGTACTCAGAGTAGTCAAAATCATAACATCAGAAAGTAAAATGGTGGCTGCCAGGGGCTGAAGGAGAAGGGATTAGGAAGTTACTTTTTAACGTGTACAGTGTTTCCATTTTGCAAGACGAAAAGAGTTCTGGAGGCGGATACTGATGATGACAGCACAACAATCTGAATGCACTTAATACCACTTAAAATTATTAAGATGGAAAATTTTATGTTATGTGTATTTTACCACAACTAAAAAATGAAAAAACATGCACAAAAAAACCTGTACACTAATGTTCATAGCAGCATTATTTATATAATAATCAAAAAGGAGAAATAACCCAAATATCCATCTCTGGATAGATAGAATAAAAAACATGTTACATACATGTAACGAAAAATTATCCATCAAGAAAAAGGAATAAAGTAATGATATATGCTACAATCTGGATGAATCTCGAACACATTAACCTAAGTGAAAGACAACGGCGGCAAAAGGCCACATACTGCATGATCCCACTTACACAAAATGTCCAGACTAGGCAAATCCACAGAGTCACAGCGTAGATTAGTGGTTGCAAAGAGGTGGGGAGAGGAATGCTGGGGAAATGCAGGTAGAATGGGAGTGACAACTAATGGGCACAAGGTTTCTTTCTGGGGAGATGGAAATGTTCTAAAATTAGATTGTGTTCCTTGATGCACAACTCTTTAACAAAAAACCATTGATTGTACACTTTCTTTTTTTTTTTGAGATGGCGTCTCACTCCATCACCCAGGTTGGAGTGCAGTGGCACGATCTCGGCTCACTGCAACCTCTGCCTCCTAGGTTCAAGCAATTCTCCTGCCCTAGCCTCCGGAGTAGCTGGGACTACAGGCACTCACCACCATGCCTGGCTAATTTTTGCATTTTTAGTAGAGACGGAGTTTCGCCATGCTGGCCAAGCTGGTTTTGAACTCCTGACCTCAGGTGATCCACCTGCCTCGGCCTCCCAAAGTGCTAGGATTACAGGCATGAACCACTGTGCCTGGCTTGATTAAACACTTTAAACAGGTGAACTTTATGATATGTAAAGGATACGTCATCAAAGCTGCTGAAAAAGGATGAAATAAAGACATTTTCAGAAAAGAAAAGTTGATACAATTTGTTTCCAGCAAACTCACACTGAAACAACTGTTACAAGAAGAGGGATGCAATCTCGTGGAGAAGACTGGAGATGCAGGCAGGAATAGGGGAGAAGACTGGAGATGCAGGCAGGAATGGGGAGAAGACTGGAGATGCAGGCAGGAATAGGGGAAAACACAAACGTGGATAGCTACAAACATCAACAAGAGGTGGAGGTGGGCTGGACTCCAACCCAAGCCCTGTGCACACCGGCAGAATGCGTGCCTCAGCCCTGCTCTCCCTCCACCAATGGCACTCCGTTTCCTTCCAGCTCAGGGCCTTTGCAGATGTTGTTCCCTCTGCTTGAACTTGATGTTCCCTGCCTTCACATTCCACTTTGGTCTTACTCCTACTCATCCTTCAGCTTTCAACTTTCATTCCACTTCCCCAGCAACACCAATCTCTCCCTTCAGGATGTGTCAAGACCTTCCGCAACACACTGTGGGAGAGGTTATGCCTTTTGTTCACAAAACCTATGTGTTTTACACGTATACATGTTTGTGTGATTCTTTGATCCATTTCTCCTCTACAGATTCACGCCTGGGTACATTCCCCATACATTTAATCAATTTTTCCCTTTCCTGGGGAAAAAGATGAAAATAAATTATGACTTAACTATTGTTCTCTAGTGAGTCACGCCAAGATCTGCCTGTACCTTTTTTTAGAAAAATAAGTTTCACATTACTGAAGCAAATGGAATGTGAAATGCTTGCAAAGTTCCTGTGAGAAATCTCTGTTCAAAAATTGTGCCAGCTTGCTGCTTAATGATATTATTATCCTCAAAAGCAGAGGAACTTGACAGCTGGACCCACCCCAGAGAGGCAGGGCGTCAAGACCGGACCTCACTGCAGTCAACCCTTTCTCCCTGAAGGTGTCAGAGGACTTTCTGCTCTTTTTTTTTTTTTTTTTTTTTTGAGATGGAGTTTCACTCTTGTTGCCCAGGCTAGAGTGCAATGGCGCAACCTCAGCTCACTACAACCTCCGTCTCATGGGTTCAAGTGATTCTCCTACCTCAGCCTCCTGGGCAGCTGGGATTACAGGCGCCCACCACCGACCTCGGGTGATCCATTCGCCCGGGCCTCCCACCTCCTGCTCTTTGAAGCTGTCATCCACTTGTGTGCAAAACCTTCTCTGTCCACTTGTCAGAAAGGACAGTGAGGACAGAGAGACAGATCTGCTCTGACATATGAGAGAAAGGCAAGCAAGGAAATCTCATAATCAAAGGGCTGAAATCAGAGAATATTCAGATGCTAAATGACAGAGCTCTAAGTGAAGCAAGAAGGGCGAGTAAAGGAACTTGGCTGGTCAGATTTGAAGTCTCTTATTGTCCTGCAGTTAATGTTTATTTGATTTTTAAAAACTAAAGTAAGGCTTGGCCTAGAGAAAGCCTCTTTCTTGCTAAGTAGGTAAAACTGGAAGACTAACTCCATGAGGACAGATAACATGTCACCAGCATGGAACTGCTACATGGAAGTGCTCAATGAATATTGTTAAATGAATGAATGAATGAGCAAACCATCCTGAGCACTTAGCGATAACACCTGCTAGATGAAAGAATCATTTCTCTTTTTTCTTCTTCTTCTTCTTCTTTTTTTTTTTTCTTTTTTTTTGAGATGGAGTTTCACTCTCATTGCCCAGGCTGGAGTACAATGGCATGATCTCGGTTCACTGCAACCTCCTCCTCCTGGGTTCAAGCGATTCTCCTGCCTCAGCCTCCCGAGTACCTGGGATTACAGGCACGCACCACTACGGCCGGCTAATTTTGTGTGTGTGTGTTTTTTTTTTTTTTTTAGTAGAGATGGGGTTTCACCATGTTGGCCAGGCTGGTCTTGAACTCCTGACCTCAGATGATCCCCCGCCTTGGCCTCCCAAAGTGCTGGGATTACAGGCGTGAGCCACTGTGCCCAGCAGAAAGAATCACTTCTTAATGATCACCCGGCACATTAATGCCTCAAGGACAGACTTCCTTCAAAATCTATGGCTCAGGTAGACAATGTCACATCTCTTTAGCCTGAGTTCTTCTTGCCTAGTGTCTTCCTATAAACACCATCTACCCTACAGCCACACAGAGCTGAAGGCTGCTGGGCTTTGCAGACCCCTCCGTTTGGGAGTAAAGGAATATAGAAGCAGAGGAGGTCCCTGGTGAGCATCTTGGTTTACTTCCCCAGGCTTCCCCTCGGCCATGGGCAGGGCAGGGACAGTGAGGGCATCCAGAGAGAATGGCAGGCCACAACTTGCTGGGCTGCTTCTTTGCAAGAAAATACCATAGCTTCATTCCAACACTCAGTCAGCCATGAGATAAACAGCATAGTTTATAAGCATATAAATAGTATCTTATATAAACTGCACTATTTTTTAGAAACTACCTAAATAACAGTTGATTTAGTGGTATTCAGAGTCCCTATAAATGGACAAATTAAGTAACTTAGCTAGGCATGCATACAGCTATCCAACACCGTGTATACTCATATATATGCACACATGAGCCCATGTTCACATGGGCCACCTAATCCTGCACAAACACCCCTGAATACAATTCATGTCTTAGACCGCGATGCATGACAGCTTTCACACGAGCAACCTGTTTTCACATTCATTCAGAAGTGAATGTTTTCATATGAGATTTGGAAAACATTAGTTTAGACATTTTCAGGTTATTAGAGTGAAAAAAAAAAACTATCAGAGACTTTTACAAAACCATTATTTCAAAAATAGCTAAGCATCAGACTTCATAACCTTATTTTAGAAATTCTATTTGCATAATTCTTGGTAAGATACAATATAAATTCACTCTAACGCTGGGGAGTGTCCTACAAAGAGGCCATCTAACTTGGCAACGTTCAGTCTCTGAGTGAGAGCTGTAACTCGTGCTGACTGCTGCACACATATGTGACGATGAGGACACTGAAGCCCTGGGCACAGTTTTGCAAGGGCTGGCTTATTTTTAACTTCATGAGTTTATTAAGGTAATATACTCCATTTTTGTATGCATATATCCCCCAAATAATGCTTCATTTATCTAGAACCCTAAATTTGTGACTGACATTTCTGCAGCACAGCAGGGGTGGAGCTGAATTTGTTTTTGTTTTTGTTTTTCAGTAGGAAATAACGCTCCAAAGCCTATTACCAGGACATAACATCACCACTCTATCCTGGCCCACACAAAATGGGCGGAATCGGCAATGAGGTTTCACTATTAGTAAAAAGAGTTTTATGAAACCATAACAATGCTGATGACTTACATGCACAGGGCTTTACCCAGTACAAGGCCCTGTCCTCACAAGGAATCCTTGAGTTGTTGGGTTACTACTCGTTTGCAACAAAAGAAAGTGAGGCTTTGAGGATGGACTGCCTGCCCCAACTCCCCGAGCACCCTCCAACCCCTGCTGCCAGGCAGTGCGTGGGTCTTTCCAGAGAAGGAACAACAATTTCCCAAAACCGTTCACCCAGCTCGAGTGATGTGCGGATGTAACAGTCACCTGTACTGACAGAGACTGCCCGACTGGGAATTTTCCATGTGGGCTATGAGAAACACAAATCTGGTTATTTATGCGAAGCAAATGAATTTTAATCAAGCTATAGCTCTACTTCCCTCTGCACCACTGTGCACAGAGTCAAAACGCACTGAGAGGCCGGGTGCGGTGGCTCACGCCTGTAATCCCAGCACTTTGGGAGGCCGAGGTGGGCAGATCACGAGGTCAGGAGATCGAGACCATCCTGGCCAGCACGGTGAAACCCCGTCTCTACTAAAAATACAAAAAAAAAAAAATTAGCCAGGCGTGGTGGCGGGCGCCTGTAGTCCCAGCTTCTCGGGAGGCTGAGGCAGGAGAATGGCGTGAACCTGGGAGGCGGTGGAGCTTTCAGTGAGTGGAGATGGCACCACTGCACTCCAGCCTGGGCGACAGAGCGAGACTCCATCTCAAAAAAATAAAAAATAAAAAAAAATTTTTAAATGCACTGAGAGCCAAACACCTTCCAGGGATAGGGTCACCTATAGCAGGACAGGATGCCTCTGTGCAGGGCTCCGGCTTTGGCTGTGCAGGAGCTCAGGCAGAGCGTCTCCCAAGGCTGTGGCTATCAGTTGAGCACAAGTCCTTTGGTGCTGGGCTGTAGGTAGTGGCATAATTACAATACCTGTACACTTTGACCTCTGCTGCCTTCCCTCCACTCAAAGCATACCGACTATGCCATGGAGATCCCAACTGTAAGCGCGGGATGGTAAGAATGGCACACTCTGCTCACCCAGCCCTCCTTCCCTTTCCCTCTCCCTTTCTCTTTATGAATACGTGTGTGTGTCATAAAGGAAACAAGGAAAATCCTTATTTTGCTCCAGAATTTACACAACTCAAGGAGATAAAGAGTATGTAAGGAAGGAAGTCATAAACATTCTAGAACATAAGGTAACAGACGCTGCAGGTTTATCCATAGGCCTCAGGGGATGGTGGCCACCCATGCCCTGGTGGTCACGGCCTGGCCTCCCCTCCCTCGCGTCTCTCCCCCACCACCTCTTTGCTCTCAGAGGGCCCACCTGGGGTCAGGCCTGATGCACTGGTAAAAGGCAGCCATCCTCCTGAGTGTGCTGTGAGCCTCCAGCTCTCTCATCCTCCTGGAAGCTAGCAGCAGGGAGAAGAGTGGGCCTCCCTGTCCTCTGAGTGGTCTAGGGCCCACGGGTCACCACTGGTTGCTGATCAAGAGCCCTTGTCCCCATCTCTCACAGAAGCACCCACGGGCCAGGAGGAAGTGGGGCTTCTGCCAAGCCCAGCCCTCCTGTGCCCCGTGAGCTCCTTGGGCGGGTGCACAGGCACACAACAGAAAAGGCCGTCTAAGAAACGCATGCACTTCCGCCTTCCACTCCAAGCCCTGAAGGCCGGGATGGGGGTGGCCTGGCTCTGTAGGGAGCTGGACTTGCCTCCCTGTGATTGGCATCCCCGCTGAGTTGCTTGGGCTTTGTTGATTGTGCTCACCATGGCAGCAGGCAAAGGGCAATGGCAGGTGAGGCTGCATTCCCCATCTGAGGAAGGGCAGGGCTCAGGAAGAAAGAAGAATGCTGAGAAAATCGGAAACAGCTTCTGAGCCAGACACACCCAGGCCCAGGGCTCTCCTCTCTCATTCCAGGACCAAAACCACACGGCCCCTCCTGCCTCGCCTTGAGGTCCACTTGCTATCTCGGTGCGAGGGACCCTGTGGGAGGCACGCGCGTCTCTGCCCCGCACACTTGCTCCTCGGTTTCAGTTTTCTTTTCACTTTTCCTTAAAGGCTCATCGTGTTACCTCAGGTCCTCGATATGCTTTGTTAACTGCTTTCCTGGGGCCGTCCCAGTGCTCCTTTACCAGGGATCTGCTTGCCCCACTCATTGTCCCACTGATGGGATTTCCAGCCCTCCCCCTGGAGCCCACACCTAGCAGGGGCAGGGGCCACGCCTTCCCAGAAGAAATCACCCACTGAACCTGCCCAGCCGGCTCCCCAGCCGCCCCACGTGACAAAGCCACTTGCCCTGGTGGCTCCTCTCTGATTACCTGCAGCTGCCACTTCAAAATAATAGACTCCTGCAACCGACATCACAATGCCACCTGACTCAAGTTCCTCCCAAGTCTGATGGCTGCCAACCGCAGCCGGTACCGTCAGCAGTTTCCAGGCAATATCTGGAGTGCTGACAGAGGGCTCAGGGTGGCAGGTGTGATTCTATGTTGCTAAAACCCAGGAACAGGCAGCAGCAGGGGCGACTTCTGAAGATGGTTCTGAAGAAGTCCTAGTTTGCTTTTCTGTTTTCCAAATGGCAACTGTATATAGAATTCCACTCACATGGCCTACAGTTTAAATAATAAAGCACAACAAACACATTTGATGATGACAGAAGAAAGCAGTGAGTTCAGAGGAGAGGTCAGACGATAATCACGCAGCGCGCTGAAGGTAGTTTACATACATTTGCCCTTTGTGCAATTAGAGTCTGCAGCCCACTGTGCTCCTGCCAACAACTTGGCCTTCTCCCAGGGAGAGGACCAATTAGCTGGTGGAGAGTCCCCTGTGTCCTGGGAGGTGGTGCAGGGGCCCCTGCAGCAGAGTGGATTACTAAAGGGACAGGGACTGGGCCCTTGAAGTCGCTAAGCAGCACTCTCTGCCCAGCAGCACGAGCTGGCCACACCCCACAAGGCCCACGGTGGCAATTCCACCCCGTTCAGTGAGCCGGATTGAGCCTGCAGCTTGCCTCTGCCACTAGCTTTCACCTGCTCTGGGCGTGTGACCTGCCCTCTGTCAGCAGCAGGCCCCCTCAGGAGCCTCTTCAGTACTCTGTCCCCATGGAAGCCCAGCACGCAGGTCATGCCCAGCACAGAGTGGCCCAATGCCCCAACAAGACACCACTCCACACTGAGACAAAGCCCCCAAAGGGAGGCGCTGCCACATCGTGTGAATGCCCAGGGACCGAGAGATTTGCTGAAGAGCAAGGGTAGCCACACACCTGCAGGCCTTGACACCTCCTCTCACTGCCCCTCCACCGCCTCCCAGCATGCTCTCCACAGCACGGTGCGCACGTTACCTCTCCGCTCAAATTTCAGGAGCAGAAAAGGTCAGGAGTTTTCTTTCTTTGCCCTTCTTTGCTGTGCCCAAGCCATACGTTCCCTGAGACACCAGAGAACCAAATGAAAAGGTCAGTGACACCCATGTGCATCTATTAAAATGGAATTTATAAACCGCAACAGAAAATACCTTCTGCAAGGACATCTAAGGACTTTGTGATAGGCCCTCCTCAGGCCCTAGGCTCATTTCATTCAGAGGGAAGGAAATGAACATTTATTAAGCACATCTCAGGTCTCATTTAAGGCCCACAACCAGCTATGAGTTAAATGGTCCGTCGCTTTTTTTCGCAGGTGAGGAAATAGGGGGTCTGAGCAGCTAAGCAACCAGTCCCAGATGACTGAGGCAGTCAGTGGAATCCGACCCTGAAATCAAGGCCTGTGCCCCGCACGTGTGAGCTCTTCCTCATGACGGCAGCTGCCTCCCAAGAAACCCTGGCCAAGAGTCTGAGTGACCAAGCAAGCTATCTCCTTTCTGGGCTGGAATCTGACAGCATGTATCAAAACCTGCTGCTCTAGTAATTTCACTTCTGGGGAATTTGTCCTAAGGAGATAATCCTGCATTCTTCTAACAGTGTCCTGGAAACATCCTAAAGGCCCACCAGTAGGAGACATAGGCAGGAGGCCAGACACAGCAGCAGGTCACAGTCATAGGAGGGATGTTATCCAGTCACTAGAAATCATGATTTATTCATGAAATATGAAAATATTCAGTGACGTGGGACGATACCACCACACATTGCAATGGGGGCCATATCAGCTCTGACAGACTCCTAAGAGTATCCAATAGCAAAGTCAGGGAATCAACCTCAGTGTCCATCAACAAATGACTGGATAAAGAAAAGGTGGTGCGTGTACACCATGGAATACTACACAGCTGTAAAAAAGGAATGAAATCATGTCCTTTCCAGCAACACAGATGGAGCTGGGGGCATGTACACCATGGAATACTACACAGCCATAAAAAAGGAATGAAATCATGTCCTTTCCAGCAACACTGATGGAGCTGGGGGCATGATCCTAAGTGAAATAACTCAGAATCAGAAAATCAAATACCAGGCCAGATGCAGTGGCTCATGCCTGTAATCCTAGCACTTTGGGAGGCCGAGGTGGGCGGATCACTTGAGGTCAGGAGTTCAAGACCAGCCTGGCCAACACCATCTCTACTAAAAATACAAAAATTAGCTTGGTGTGGTGGCACATGCCTGTAATCCCAGCTACTAGGGAGGCTGAGGCAAGAGAATTGCTTGAACCCTGGAGGCGGAGGTTGCAATGAGCCAAGATTGCACCACTGCACTCCAGTCTGGGTGACAGAGTGAGACTCTGACTCAAAAAAAAAAAAAAAAAAAAAAAGAAAAGATCACATGTTCTCACTTATAAGTGTGAACTAAACAAGGGGTACACATGGACATAAAGATGGAAGCGTTAGACAATGGGGACTCCAAAAGGGGGAGGGTGGAAACATTATTTATTTGGTACAACGTTGACTATTTGGGTGGTGGGTACACTAGAAGCCCAAACCTCGCCATTATATTATAAAATACATCCATGCAAAAAACCTGCACTTGTATCCCTGGAGTAAAAAAATTAAAAATAGATAAAATAAAAGTGAGGACGTATCCCCGTCATTTGAAGAGCTTGCTCAGCATGGATTCCGCTTCAGTAAGCCTGGGCTTCAGCCCAAGACGCCTGCATTTCTAACAAGCTCCCAGGTGATGCTGATGATGCTGCCTGTGGACCTTCCTTTGATGAGTACCACGTGTGCAAAATCATGTATGCAGTAAGAACCCGTTTTTATTTTTATGAAGCTCTTAGTGCATAGAATAAATAAAGGAAGGATCACAGAATGATGCGAACTGACGTTATCTCCGGGTCATGGAACGATGTTCATTTTCAACTGTCTCGTGCTTTTCCACGCTTCCTAAGTTTTCTGACTTCGCACGCATTTTGTTCATAATGAGAAGAAGCTCCGATCGTTTCTGTTAGAGACAAGGCAGTGTGATGTAAAAAGACTGGGATTTGGGGCCCAGGATTTGGAGTTAAGTTACTTCCCCTCTCTGAGGCTCAGTTTCCTAACTTGGAAACCTCATGCCTAAGCGATTGTGAGAATTGAAGCAGATCCTATGGGTAAGTTTCTACGCCGTGCCTGGCACACAGAAGGGACTCTCGATGTCAGGACCTGCCTTCTCCACTGCTGGGAACAAGATCTCATGTCTATGAGGGGCAATTTCTGTCATTTTCACCAAGTACTTTTGCACCGGCACCCTTGTTTGTCTCCATATCATCTCTGTGACAGAGGCTGGGGGAGAAGCTATCACTGCAGAACGTGAGAGCAACCGAGCTGCCCAAGGCCACAAAGCAAGTCAGCACAGGTGCCTGGAACCTCTGTCCCCAGAACACAGCTTCCCTGCTGGGCTCCACTCCCTCTAATGTACCCATTGCATGACCCACACACAGGGACCACAGTGGCTGAGCTCTGACACCAGGCTGGGAACAGGCGCACTGCTGAACTGGCCTGGGACCGAGACACAGAACTGGAGTATCTCTGGGCCTGCCAGGACACAGGCTAGAGGATCCCACACGCGATGTGCCACTTAGCCCACCACCCCTCTAAGAGGAACCCTCACTCACTCGTGGGGATTTAAAATCATGACAATGTGCTTTTCCTCATGGAACATTTTGAACATCTCATCTGTTGAAATAACTCCACAATGGGCCGGGCGCGGTGGCTCACGCCTGGAATCCCAGCACTTTGAGAAGCCAAGGCAGGCAGATCACCTGAGGTCAGCAATTCGAGACCAGCCTGGCCAACATGGAGAAACTGCATCTCTACTAAAAATACAGAAATTAATTGGGCATGGTGGCACATGCCTGTAATCCCAGCTACTCAGGTGGCTGAGGCACAAGAATCGCTTGAACCCAGGAGGCAGAGGTTACAGTGAGCCGAGATCACGCCACTGCACTCCAGCCTGGGTGACTGAGTGAGACTGTCTCAAAAAAAAAAAAGAAAAAAGAAAAAAAAGAAAGAATTCCACAAGACAAGTTTGCTACTGGTAAGTTCTTTTCAGCTGCAAAGGCAGTCAACCAATTATAGCCCCAAAGCCCAACTGAGCTCTCAAATTACTTAGATCGGTTGTTTACAATGGTCAGAAATGAGTTAGGTAACTTTAGAATCTTCCCTTTGCTGTGTGATGTTCAGGGTAAACTTTTGCAAGTGGCACCTGCCACATCTACATTCTTTTCTCACTTAATATCCCAAAGTGAGGCTACATAGAACCTAATAGCCAACATGGATTACATTGATCCCTGATCAAAATCAAAACAGGAAACTGCAGCTGCCGCTCATGTTGCCACCCTGATGATTTTTCACAGCTCCCTCCAGTTGGACATGGCTCTGTGGGAACACCAGAGTGAAACCCGAGGGCTGTGCCCTAGCTGGGAGTCAGGAGGCTCTGCACAGGCTGCTGGGCAGAATCACTGCACCTTGCGCCTCGTGGGGCCAGTCTCCCTCCACATGCCTGGACGCACCCCTCCCAATGTCCGGGAGGCAAAGAACAGTCATTGGAGAACTTGTTCTTAAAGATGGGACCTGTGTGGTGACCTCCTCCACGGCCTCCAAAAATCCACACTGTGGAACAACAAGGGACTGCAGAATGTCTGGAAGGTTTCTGGGCAAGGGGTGGTGACAGAACCAGTGGTTCCTTCTGTTCCGGTCTTAGGCCAGCCCAATATTGTCATTATCCGTCACCCCATCGCTCCACCATTAGAGGTAGCCCAAGGCACAGGGGACAAATGCTGGTGTTTCTACAAAGAAAGGCCCATCCTCATTACTGATTGCTTCATGCTGCTTCCAAGGGATTTCACAAACACAGACCCTCAGCTCATGAAGGCAACCTAGGCTCACTCCGATTCTGTTCCTCTGGCCATCCCTAAGGAAAGCAAGATGTCCTCCCCAAAACAACCCCACTGTAGCAATGCCCCGTACAAGGCCTGCTACACAATCTGTTCTTCACTTCCCTCCCACCTGGAGCCCATGTACTGCGTGCAGAGCAAACACAGTTTGCATAATAAGCATCTAATGAGATCAAACCACATTCGCAGGAATGCCTTGCAAACTTCACCTCCCAAAGCACCGTCACTCTGCACAGCCGCCTAAGTCAAGCGCCTTACTGTCAGGGGCAGGCGTGGCTCCCCGCCCACGTACACCACGAGTCACAGAAGAGAGTGTGGTCCGGCCCTTCACTCAGCACATGAAGACACAGCTCAGAGAAAGATTCGGCTGCCGGCTCAGGTTTTCACAGTCACCTAGTGGGAAAGGCACAACCAGATGCCTGGCCTCCTAACTGCCATTTCCCTGTGCTTCTTCACACAAGGCAGGCCCCTGCCAGTCCGCTCAGCAAATTAGCACCTCCCAGCTGTGTCATCTCAGACCCTGTGCTCCTCACTGACATCTGTCACACCTGTCAGTCGCTCTGTACGGGTGTGATGAGACAGGCCACTGCAATCTCTGACAGAGGGAAGAAGCAAAGTCCCAGCTGACAGACAGCAAGAGAGAACAGAGCAAGCCTGAGACACTGGGCTGTCACCCAACATTCTATCAGCTGGTGGTCTGAGCAGAAGAACCGCACTCAGGATCCTTGTGGCCTGACACGTAAGACATGCAGACATAAATGATTCAACACACCGGCATCATGAATGACTGGGAAATAACCCATTACCGGAGCCTAAGAAAACAGGCTTCAGCACGAAGGACAGAAATAGATGTTCCATACACAGCTAGTATCTGCATTTATTAAACAAAAATAAACATGATAGGAACCTGTCAGCTAATGAGATGACATATTTGCCCCTGGTAGGCTGGCACTCTGGAACTCTGACGACATAGAGGCCACAGATGTCAACGATTTGCCCCGCTGGGGCTGTAGAACATTGCCTGTAGGCACATAACATGGCCTGCCGGCCTGCTTGCTTTCCTCTCGGTCAACTCTCAGGTTTCCCATCAGCCAGCCAAGCCACAAGCTTGCAGACTGGTTTCTTATACTTGGGAGCAAAAGCCAGTGTGCTCCTGTGATCTCCCTGGCCTGGGAGAACATTCAGGTTTGGAGCTGGAGGTGTAGATATGAGGAAATTATACAATTATTGAGAACAAATTGTATGTCTGAATTTGTTTGCCTTTATTTTCTTATATCGAGAGTAAAAATATAGGTGATATTTAGATTCCTTTACAGATCTAAAATCACCTTGAAAGTTGAGTAACTGAAAAGGTATTAATTTAGTTTTTATTTAAGTTGAAAATAGTTTAGATAACCAGCACAAATGCTCTAGAGTAGGGGTCCCCAACCCCTTGGGCCGTGGCCTGGTACCAGACCGTGGCCTGGTGGGAACCCAGCCACACAGCAGGAGGTAAGTAGCAGGCGAGCAAACATCACCACCCGAACTCCACCTCCTGTCAGATCAGCAGCGGCGGTAGACTCTCACAGGAGCGTGAGCCCTACTGTGAACGGCGCATGTGAGGGATCCGGGTTGCACGTTCCTTATGAGAATCTGCCTAATTCCTGATGGTCTGAGGTGGAACAATTTCATTCCAAAGCCATCCTCCTGCCCTTCCCTGGTCCATGGAAGAACTGTCTTCCACGAAACTGACCCCTGGTGCCAAAAAGATGGGGGACCGCTACCCTAGAGAGTTTGAATCCACCGTTACATGATTTTCAGTTTCTCATTCTGTACAAGTTGCTGAAATCTCAGGAAGGTGCCCTACTGAACAAGGCTTTTGCCCTAAGCCTGTGACCTTGTGAAGGGCCAGGCTAGGTGGAATTCAGCTTTGTCTTCCCAGCACTGACAGCATGTGTTAGGCCCCAGTAAACGGTCACAGACTTAAATAAATGCATTGTAAGTCTACTTTCTAAAGGGATTACTTAACCACAGCTTCCACGTTTAGAGATACATTCTTTTCATCACCACAAGGAAAGATAAGGCAAAATGGCACCACTGGCACACCCATTGCCAAGCTCCCATCACCTGCCCTTGGCAGAAATCAGTAATCAATCACAGTGTCATTCTCAGGTTGCTCACAGCACAGTATATACTCCAGGCAGCTACCGCCGGTGGCTCAGGGCAGCACTTGGCTAGACGCTTGCTGCCTCTATTGGTAGGAATAGCAATAAGTCTGTAGAATACATCATAGTGCAATTAGTTTTAAAAATAAATTTAGTTGGTGGCTCACGCCTGTAATCCCAGCACTTTGGGAGGCCAAGGCAGGTGGATCACCTGAGGTCGGGAGTTTGAAACTAGCCTGACCAAGATGGTGAAACCCCATCTCTACTAAAAATACAAGGTTCTACTCTTGACTTTACCACTAACAAGCTACTAAGCAGCTGAGTGACTTGTGATCAGTCACTTCCCTCTCTGGGCCTCAGTTGTGATTCAAGTGGTTTGGGCTCTGATATCTAACATTCTATTATGGTCATGCACCATGTAACGGTGTTTCAGTCAATGACGAACAGCATACATGACAGTGATCCTAGAAGATTATAATGAAGCTGGGAAATTCCTATCACCTAGTGATGCTATTGACATTGTAACATCATAGTGCAATTAGCTTTAAAAATAAACTTAGTCGGTAGCTCATGCCTGTAATCCCAGAATTTTGGGAGGCCGAGGCAGGTGGAGTACCTGAGGTCGGGAGTTTGAGACTAGCCTGACCAACATGGTGAAACCCCATCTCTACGAAAAATACAAAAAATTAGCCAGGTGTGGTGGTGGGCGCCTATAGTCCCAGCAACTAGGGAGGCTGAGACAGGAGAATTGCTTGAACTTGGGAGGAGGAGGTTGCAGTGAGCCGAAGTCGTGCCACTGCACTCCAGCCTGGGCAACAGAGTGGGACTCTGTCTCAATAACAATAATAATAATAATAAATTTAAAATAAATAAATAAATAAATAAATAAATAAATTTACTATATCCTAGGTTCACAGTGTTTATGAAGTCTACAGTAAGTGTACAGTCATGTCCTAGGCCTTCATATTCACTCACCACTCACTCAGTCACCCAGAGCAACTCCAGTCCTGCAAGCTCCATTCATAGTAAGTAACTATACAGGTGTACCATTTTTAATCCTTTTTTTTTTTTTTTTTTGAGATGGAGTTTCACTCCTTTGCCCGGGCTGGAGTGAAGTGGCGTGATCTCGGTTCACTGCAACCTCTGCCCCCAGGTTCAAGTGATTCTCCTGCCTCAGGCTCCTGAGTAGCTAGGATTATAGACGTCCACCACCACGCTCAGCTCATTTTTTGTATTTTTTAGTAGAGACAGGGTTTCACTGTGTCAGCCAGGATGGTCTCGATCTCCTAACCTTGTGATCTGCCCACCTCGGCCTCCCAAACTGTTGGGATTACAGGCGTGAGCCACTGCGCCCGGCCCACGCTTGGCTAATTCTTGTATTTTCAGTAGAGATGGGGTTTCACCATGTTGGCCAGGCTGGTCTCAAACTCCTGACCACAGGTGATCCACCTGCTTTGGCCTTCCAAAGTGCTAGCATTACAGGCATGAGCCACTGCGCCCGGCCCATTTTTAATCTTTTATGTCATCTTTTTACTGTTTCTTTTCTATGTTTAGATACGTTCAGATACACACAAACTTAATGTTGAATTACAATTGCCTACAGTGTTCAGTATAGTAACACACTGTGCAGGTTGGTCATCTAGAAGAAATAGGTCACATGTAGCCCAGCTGCATAGTAGGCTATACTGTCTAGGTTTGTGTAAGCCTATTACATGATGTTCACACAATGAAATCACCTAAGGATGCATTTCTCAGACCATGTTCCTGCTATTAAGTGATCCATGACTGTATTTTACTTTTGAAAAATAAAAGTCTGTAAAATTGGCACAAACTCAGTTTTATGTGAAGACGTTTTCGTTAACCCACATATGAAACAGATACAGGAGCTGAGACCAACACGTACAGATGCTCCTCGATGTACTAAGGGGTTACGTCCGGATAAACCCAGCGTAAGCTGAAAATACTGTAGCAGCAAACGCACGGCTGAGAGGCGCCCAGCATCCACGAGACAAGTACAGTTTCTATTGAATGCGTGTGGCTTTCATAGCATCGTGAAGCTGAAAAATCCTAAATTGAACCACAGTAAGGTAGGGACCATCTGTATTGAAAATATATTTTCAAACTTTCGTTCTCAATATATGGCTTGTGTGTGATCCAGTAAAATGAATGCTATGACCACAGAAAG
Organism: Theropithecus gelada; assembly: GCF_003255815.1. NCBI lineage: Eukaryota > Metazoa > Chordata > Mammalia > Primates > Cercopithecidae > Theropithecus > Theropithecus gelada. The sequence goes on along the minus strand of NC_037681.1, from coordinate 18,017,986 downwards.
TCCCTCTGGCCTGGCCCAGTGCACCTCACCTACAGCCACTACCACCACCCTGGCCCTGAGAAATCTCCCTGCTGCCCTGGCAACCTGCTCCCTTCCTCCGAGCCGCTGCCCACTCACACCTGGTTTGACACATCTCCCTCCTGGACTCTGAGCTCCCTGAGGGCAGAAACCAGTTCTTTTCATCTTCGTAGCCCTAATACATATGCACAGTGGGGGCTTGATAAATGTTTTATGAATGAGTGAGCCTCACCACCTGTGCTTAGAAAACCTAAGGGCAGAATTCCTCAGATACCAAACCTGCACTTGCTTTTACTAAGGTCTTTCACTGTGTGCATTTCTTCTGAATCTCTAAGAAGAACAAATGCCAAATAGTTGATTTTCTTTGAACTGTTTCATAGGATTCTCTGAGTGATTCAGATATGAGGTTGGCCTGATTTGACATCAATATCTTCCTAGGTTGTAATTCTGAGACATACATTCAGAGAGTGAGGACACAGAACAATATGGAAATGCATTTGGCTCATTGTATGAGACATCTAATATTCCAAATCATTCTAGCCTCTGTATTTTATTTATTTATTATCATGTTTCTCAGAGATGGCGTCTCGCTCTGTTGCCCAGGCTGGAATGCAGTGGTGCAATCTCGGCTTACTGCAACCTTTGCCTCCCGGATTCAAGCAATTCCCCTGCCTCAGTCTCCTGATTTGCTGTCCTAGGTGCACACTGCCCAGCTAATTTTTTACATTTTAGTAGACACGGGGTTTCACCGTGTTGCCCAGGCTGGTCTCGAACTCCTGAGCCCAGGCAATCCGCCCGCCCTGGCCTCCCAAAGTGCTAGGACTATAGGCACAAGCCACTGTGCCCAGCCTCAACCTCTGTATTTCAAAGATCTTTAAAAAAGCAGTGAAGTCTTAATTTTCTTAAATATTTCCATGGGGGTGGACAGAGTACACAGGTGGCCCACACCATTTAGCACATAATGACTTCTACATTGTCTCATGGGTCGTAGCTGGCCTCCTCAGACTGTAAAGTGCGTGTGCACGGTACCAATAAACTTGATACGTTCTGCATATCCTACAGTGCTGAGTACACTGTAGGTGTTTAATAAATGCAGAGTTATTAATACAGTGCAACATGTACACTGTGTAATCCTCCTATTGGTACAAGCTATGTTGGACCCAGCACTGGGCATGGTACTGTAGTCACAAAGGGAACATCTGCCTGCGTTCCTTGGTTGACTGATGCACGGAAGAGTGACCAGAAGAGGACGGGCTGTGCTGATCAGGCAACATCCTGTGAACAAAGAAGGACACTGGAGAATTCCCCAACTTTACTGTTTCAGGAAGCCACGGCATGATGATGGCGACCGCTTACTCTGCACTAGGCACTGTTCTAAGTAGCTGATACATGCTTACTCCTTACGTGGTAGCTGAATTGAGTATTATGAGCACCAAGCCAGGCAACTCGGAGTTGTCACTGAAAGGTAACGTCACCAGGTGGCAGTGAGTGACATCGCTGCATCAGTATGGCACGGCGGGCAGGTGGGGCCCTGCCTTCTCTGGGCGTCCTGAGTCCTACAGACGACAGGATGGAGTGTGTTTCTGAGGGGGTGTTTGCAGGGCGTCTGCCCCGGGATAGTAGAGGATTTCCAGTTCTCTGGCGGCGGGGTCAGGTGGCCGCGAAGCCAGGAGAGGAGCTGACAAGGTCTCCTCCCACACCTGTACCTAGTTGCTTCAAGGGCAAGGGCACTGGAGCCAAACTCAACCCAGACTGGCCCCAACGGTTCCAGAGGGAAGGCAGGTGTCGGGAGAGCCCCCAGTCGGGGGGCCTTCAGGCCATTGTGACAGGTGGCCATTCGGACAAGAGTGACACATCCACCTCCCTGCAAGGGGGAAGCCTTGCCTCCCCTGCTCCATGGGCCCCTCGGCTGCCATGGCTGAAGGAGAACTTGCGGAGTACCCTTTTTAATAGCTTGAGGGGCTGTGAGCTAAACCCTCCTGGCGAGGCCTCACCCCTTCCACCCTCAGGATGGCTATCAGCGCCACTGCAGGGCTCCTAGTGCCTTCAGAGCCAACACGTCAGATGGGCTGCGCTCGGCACCTGCCTGAAACCAGATGGACAATTCTGTGTCTGGGGAGGCTGTGGCTTTGGTTTCTGCCTGGAGGCAGCCCTTTAGGACTCAGTCCGTGACGGTGAGCATGGTCATAGGCTGATGCGCCCACCTGCCAGGGCATATTCAGAAGCCTCATGGAGGGAACGCTGGTGCCCCTGCCCCTCAAGTGCAGCCTGGGGCCCAGCGGCCTCAGTCCCACCTGGAAGCAGGTCGGAGATGCAGACGCTCAGGCTCCCCGCAGACTGTGAATCCGAATCTGCACTTCGCCAAGGTTCCCAGGTGGTTCCTCTGCACATTCAAGCTTGAGAAGCACCGCCTTACAGCTCTTGTTCTCAACCCCGGCTGCACATCAGAATTGCCTGGGCGCTCTGACAAATCCTGACACTCGGGTTATGCCTCAGCCCAGCTGCTGGCAGTGGGGCTAGGGTGTGTAATTTGTGAAGCCCCACCCTGGTGATTTGAGAATGCAGGCAGAGCAGAGAACCACCGTTCTAGAGGCGTATCAAGGCCTTTCAGTGTGACTGTCGTGTCATCAGGGGAGCCTTCAGCTGGGACACCATGTATACCCACATGGTGCTCACCCACAAGGACAAGGAGCTGCCACCAGCTTGGTGCCTGCACCATCCAGGCGACGGAAGCCACTCATGGCTAATGAGTGTTTTCCTGGTCTGTGACCCGGTGGTGGAAGCTAGGCACACAGCATCATGGCGGGGAGGGGAGGGGGTCTCTGAAGTTGATCCAGTCTACTTCTGAGAGGTGCCTCTTCCAGCACAGGCTTAAGGCAGCCCAGGAAGACCCGGCCTCTAGTCAGTCAGGCTGCCCTCAGAAGGCCTGGACAACTGGAGGTCCTTGGGAAGGGGCATGATGCTTTCTAATCCTGGGGGAGGACCTGGGAACAGCAGGGTTAATGGGACTAAAACACAACGCGGGTGCTGTGTGGGAGGCACCTGGTTCCACATCCCACACTACAGTCTCCAGAATAAAAGGTTTTCCTTTGAGTCACTGAAGGCCAAATAAAGGAGAACGGAGGGACTGCAGCCTCCTAGAAATGGGAACTCATCTGGACAACTAAAGGCCACTTAGGCTGCATTCCACTTGACACCAGTGGAGAGGCGGCAGCTCTGCTCCAGGCTCTACTGAGCAGAGGGGACCACTCCTCCAGCAGGGCTAGAAGCTGTGTTCACCCAGGGATTCAGTTCGCCAGACTCTTAATACACGGTATGGCCCAAGACAGAAACTGCAGACATGGCCCAGGCCTAAGCCAGTCAACGTAGTTCTATCCCCTGGCAAGAGTGGTTGTTTCAGGGACAGGTATGGGACTGGTTTCAGGCCTAGGAGAGCGAGGCTCATGGATTTTCAGAACTGTTGCAACAGAACATTTCTTTTCTGCTGGGCCTGGGAAAATGAGAGTCTATGAAGGAAGGAAGCACCGCATGATAAAGAGAGAAAAGCAAATGCGTCTGGGGACTCTGTTTGGAGTCCTGGATCCAGCTATTCCCGAAGCTAGCTAGCTGTGATTCTCCAGATGAGCTGTAAAACCTGTCTCTCTGTTTTTTCAAAAGCCAAACAAGCCTTACCTGCAACAGAAAGAGTCCCAACTCATTCCCTGAACAAACAGGGGCTGGCTGAGTGATGTCAAACCATTTGAATCCCCCTGGTTCCACCTGGAATGCTATGTTTGGTTCCATTTTTTAGATCTGTAGAACAAAGGGGCTTGGTACACTTTCAGGATTTTCAGTGACAGCCAGGACAGGCTGAGGCAATCTCTAAGGCAGGTATCAGTAGAAGCAGCATCTGTTTGTTGCGGATTCACAGGGTAGAGGGATGACCCCTTTGTATCAGGGTGACTTTTCAACAGCTCAGTGACCAGCAGAACAAGCAAAACCCAAGCTTTGGCCCATCCCCTGCACATGCCCAGTGTGATCTGACGGCTGCGCTGCTTCTGCCAGGCGGGAAAGAACCTAGCACAGGATGAAGGGTCTTAGAGTGAGACAGACACAGGCAGACCCAGGTAGTGGCAGCAAGGTCCTTGGATAGAAAGAGCTGTGAGTGGTGTTTGGGAAAGGAAGCCTTGGTGTCCCATACAGTATTCTGTGCCCATTGGGAGCAGGGGCAGGGGTGCCCTAGGGCAGGGCAGGTCACCAAAAGCAAAAGAGACCACAAGACGGAAGGCTCCATGCCAACCCAGGGTGACTAGAACAGAGCTGGGAGGATGGAGATCTTGTTGGCATGGAGGAGCAGTGGTGGTTCTCCCGTCCACATGCCCAGGCACCACAATCTACCTCCCAGAACTCGGGTGCTGGAGGCCGGAAGAAACACCAGGCTGCGTGGGATTAAGATGGCAGGCAGGCAGCCCTGGGGGCTCAAAGCGTAAACGAGGCTGAAAGTTCTCAGGCACCTGCACTGGTGGCCTGAGACCTGCACCTGGAAAGCTCAGCCTGGAGTCGTGTACACATCAGGTGCTCGGCAAGGGGCAGGAGCATATTTTGCTCCCACTGGTTCCCTGGCCCCTTGGGAAGAGCGCGTTTGTATAAATCTAACACAGCCAGTGCGACAAACCAGAGATGATAAACCTCTGCCTGCCATCCAGAGAATAAACCCGAGCCTGGGCAGAACAGAAGTAACTCCAAGTTCTGTCTTTACTGGAGTCCTGGTGTTAACAGCCTGGGCCTAGTGAGTTTCTCACCTATCAAAAGGGGACCACAAGGCCTGTCGTCCAGGCTGCTGTTTAGGACCGAATGAGATGATGTAATGTACAAAGGAGGGATGGAGCTAATGGCAGGGATTATTGCTCACTGTTATTTTTGGCATCTCTCAAAATGCAGCACATGGGCACCCACCCACACCACCTCCAGACAGACCTGCTCTGGCTGTCCCGTCCTAACTCACTGGGATTCAGAAATAGTGCCACCCACAGGAGCTGATCGGTGGCTGGGAAGCGGCGTGTGCTGGGGGGATGGGGTGGGCGCGGGGCAGCAGACCCCACCCACCTGGAGATACGGGGCAGTAGAGGGCATGAGGGGGGTGGCATGGCAGAGCCTGGTGCTAAGGAGGCCCCGGAAGCACAGGCAACATCGCCTATACTGGCCAAATAACTCAGAAGCCTGCACAGCTCACAGAGCCAGGAGAAAGGGCTCGACACGGAAGGACAGGGAGGGCAATGGCCAGATATTGCCAGGGACCTATCACGCTCTCTGCACAGGTCTTCAGAGAAGAAACATGCAGGGCTGGAAGCAGGTCAAATCGAGTAAGGTGGTGGGGCTGGACCTGAACCCCACCCTCTCCACAGTGACAGAGCCAGGCAGCAGGACATCCCTGCCCATCACTGCCACCTGACCCAACTCCAGTGGACAGAGGATCGCACGGATGATCCTATCTACACAAAACGGTCGGAGCCCCTGCCTAAAAGTCACGTGCTGAAACCTAATCCCCAGTGCAATGGTATTACGAGGTGGAGCCTTTGGCAGGTGATTAGGTAATGAGGGTGGAGCCCTCACAAATGGGATCTGTGCCTTATAAAAGGGACCCCAGAGTGTTCCCTCACTCCTTCTGCTGTGTGAGAACAGAGAGAGAAGACAGCTGTCCATGAACCAGGAAGGGGACTCTTGCCAGACACCAACCTGCCAACGCCTTCATCTTGAACTTCTTGGCTCCCAGAACTGTGAGAAAGGCCCTGCTGTTGTTTGTGAGCCACCCATCTTATGGTATTCTGTTAGAGCAGCCCGACAGGACTGAGACCTGTCCCCACCTGCAGGGACCTGAAAAACAGGAGGATAGACTTGGGCCTTCCAGAGAGGGGAGTCAGATCCTGTGCCCACTTCTTCAAACCTTGGAACAAGTGACCACGAAGTCAGCCTCAGCTCAAAAGGAAGGTAGCAAGAGGGTGCAGGCCACAGAAAGGTATTGGAGTGTGGGAGGGTGTATGTCTATGGCAATGAGGCATCTGTACCATGGGGCCATCAGAAGAAGTCAAAGCTCAAATACAGGGGTTGTGGTTTATAGAGATGATCCAGTCTAGACAGTGACTGAAATCTGCGGCTGGGGCTAATTCTTCAGCAACTATGAAGGATGTGTGAGACACAAGGCTTGGATAATATGGGATCGGAACTCCTGCCTTCATATCAGTACCCTGTTCTAGGTTGATTTAAAGGTCTCTCTTTTAACTTACGCCGAGGAGCTGCTAAACCAAGGGGGAGGATGTTGGTGGGAAGAGCTACTGCATTTTTTTTTTTTTCAAATTTGTTATGGTGGTAAAATACATAGCAACTCCATTTTTCAAGTTTCTCAGCAGAAATAAATAACAGCCAAAAGCCATAATGATGCTGTTGGATGCTAATGTTTACAATTCAGAATGAAATAATTGTCATGAAAATACGACTGACAGGGTGTGGTATGAACTTAAAACAATAAACTCAATAATAACTGCACAAGGGAATAATAGAAAATGCAGATGAAAATATGGTCTTCAGAGGCTCAGAATCTCAGAGGTGGTAAAAACTGGAGCTCTCACTTGGCAACCAACCAAACATTTTTCAAGCAATGGAACTGAGGTTGACAGGTTCTGTAACTTGCCTCAGGACACAAAGTGAATGAGTGACAAAACTGATCTCTCTTGCTTAATCAAATATGATGATACCAAACATTCAATGTGATTCAAAACACTTTAAATCATAAAACCAAAAGCAAATGACATCAGCAAAAATGACAGAATAAGGATTTCCAAAAATTCTTTCTCCCATGAAAATAATGAGGAAACTGGTTAAAAAGAAAAAAAGGTCAGAATGAACTTTGTCAGAACTCTGGAAATTAATGCAACAATTCAGGGAACATTTATTTGAGATAAACAGCCAAATCTCAGTAAAAACAGTGAGCTTTACAGCATTTTAACTTGCCATATTTCACTACCCTGCTCTCTAGTTCGATGGCAGCCTTGACAACCGACAGCTTCCCAATAACTGTGTAAACCAGCAGCCTGGCAGCCACTGGAAGGGGACAATTGGGTTGAAGATTCTTCAAAGCTTCATTCTCAGAGATTTGTCATTAACTGACCTGGCTGGTGGTTCCCTGGAAAACCTCACTTGCAAAAAGGAAAACCCACTCGGACCTGAGTCAGAAGTCACCCAGGGTGAAAAGCCTTTTCTCTCCCACTGAGGTGCTTGCTGAAGACAATTACAGGCAAATATCTAACTTCACAGCTGCCTGAGGCAGTGAATAACAGTTGAGGCAAACAACAGATTGACTAAAAAGCTTGCAAGGAAGCTCAGTATATCGCTGGGTATCTAGAATATCACCTGTGCATATACTCAGGGAAGGCCTGAGAAGGCCCTAACTAAGCTCTCAAGGCTGATCTTGAGATTCTGCCTAAATAGGAAGAGAGGGTTTAGACAGAGTCGTCAACTGCCTGGTTGAGTGTTGAAAGGAGTGTCCCAACATGCACACAGAGATTTCAGCAAATATTGGGAGGTTTACTAGTTACAAATGTTTAAGAAAATCTCAGTCTGATCATTAGCTGATCACTAAGCCAATGAAGCAGAGACTTCAGTGGCCACACATGACAAAAATATAAACCTTACAGAATTAGTTTAGAAAAGTCAATAAACAAAGAACAACAACAAATCCTAGGGAGAGAGAAAGAATCTAATATTCCAAGCTGCCACATTATATTTTTAAAATTTTCAGCAAAAAATTACAAGATACAAAAAGAATCAAGAAAATACGGTCCACATATAGGGAACCCAGTCAGATCTGCTAGACAAATAACTTAAATAAATTATTTTAAATATTTTCAAATAATCAAAAAACATATATAAAGGAGAGTATGAGAATGATGCTTCATCAAGTAGACAATACACATAAGGAAAAATTTTTAAAGAGAACCAATAGAAAGTCTGGAGTTGAAAAGTACAATTACTTAAATTTAAAAATCACTACAGGGGCTCAATGGCATATCTAAACTAAAAGAAGAAAGATTCAGTGAACTTGAAGACAGGTCAATTGAGATTAGCCAATCTAAGGAATACAAAAAAATAATAACGAAGAAAAAATGGCTTGGCACAGTGGCTCATGCCTGTAATCCCAGCAGTTTGGGAAGCTGAGGCAGGAGAATTGCTTGAGGTCAGGAGTTCAAGATCAGCTTGGGCAGCATAGCAAGGTCCTAACTCTATTTAAAAAATTTTAAAAATTGGCCAAACATGTTGTGTGCACCTGTCGTCCCAGCTACTCGGGAGGCTGAGGCAGAGGATTTGCTTGGGCCCTGGAGGTCAAGGGTGCAATAAGCCATGATCAAGCCACTGCACTCCAGCCGGAGTGACAAAGAAAAAAAGAAAAAGAAAAATGAACAGAGACTCAAAGACCTTGGGGTAGGATATCACTGAGCATACAATGTGTACACTGAGAGACTCAGAAACGAAAGAAAGAGAAAGGTGCAGAAAGAACATTCAAAGAACTAGTAACTGAACACTTCCAAAATCTGAGGAAAATATGACCCATCCAAGAAACTCAATGACCTTCAAGGAGGGTAAACTCAAAGAGACTGACACCTAGACATATTATAATCAAACTGTCAAACCCAAAGACAAAGTGAGAATCTTGAAAGCAACAAGAGAGAAGTGACTTATCACATAGAAGATAAAATTAGTAACCGATTTCTCATGAAAAGTCATGAATGCCAGAAGACAGTGAGATGAACTATTCAGGCTGAAAGAGAAAGACTGTGGACCAAGAACACTATATCCAGCAAAACTACCCTTCAAAAATAAAAGGAATGGCGAGAAATTGCTTAATGAGTGTAGAGTTTTCTTTTGGGGTGAAGAAAATGTTTTGGAAGTAGATACATGTGGTGGTTGCACAACATCGTAAATGCACTGTCACTAAATTTTTCAATTTAAAATGATTAATTTTATGTTACATGAATTTCATCTCAATTTTTAAAAGACAGGAAAATTAAGACTTCCAAGATAAACAAAAACTGTAGAGAAATTAGCACTAGCAAACCTGTCCTACATGAAATGAGCATTGAACAGTAATCCAAATCCAAATGAAAGAATAAAGAGTACTAGTTAAGGCAATTACATGGGTAAAAATAAAAAGTAGTATAAATATACTTTTGTTTCTAATTTTTTCCTTCTAATTTAAAAGAAGACTGTGGAAAGCAATAGCTATAAATCTGAGTTAATGAGCATATAAAGACATAATGTGTATAACAATAACAGCACAGAAAAGGGAGAAGGGAATAGACATACATAAGAGTAAAGTTTTTATATAATATTGAAATTAAGTTGGTAATAATCCAAACTAGATTGTTATTAATTAATATGCAATCTGAAATCCACTGGGCAACTACTAAGAAAATAACTCAAAAAACATAGTAGAAGAAATGACAAGGGAATTAAAATGGTACACTAGAAAATATCTGTTGAACATCAAAGGAGCAATGGAGGAATAGAGACACATAAAACGACATGAAATGTACAGAAACCAAAGGGCAAAATGGCAGATGTAAATCACACCTTATTAAAAATTATGTTAAGTAAAAATAATTCAAATACTCCAGTTAAAAGGCAGAGGTTAATAGAATAAAATTTTAAAAAGATCTACATCTATGCTGTATACAACAGACACATTTAAATTCACATTTAAATTCAAAGACACAAATAGGTTAAAAGCAAAAGAATGGAAAAAAAGATACACTATGAAAACAGTAACCAGGCCAGGCGCAGTGGCTCATGCCTGTAATCCCAGCACTTTCGGAGGCCGAGGCAGGTGGATCATGAGGTCAGGAGATTGAGACCATCCTGGCCAACATGGTGAAACCCCATCTCTACTAAAATACAAAAAATTAGCCAGGCATGGTGGCATGTGCCTATAGTCCCAGCTACTCAGGAGGCTGAGGCAAGGGAATCGCTTGAACACGGGAGACGGAAGTTGCAGTGAGCCAAGATCATGCCACTGCACTCTAGCCTGGCAACAGAGCAAGACTCCGTCAAAGAAAAGAAAAGAAAAAAGAGAAGAGAAGAGAAGAGAAGGAAGGGGAAGGGGAGAAAGAAATAAAGAAAACAGTAACCAAAACAGAGCTGGAGTGGCTATACTAATAACAGAAAAAATACTGTCTAAGATAAAAATCACTGCAGACAAAGGGGGAAATTGTATAATGATAAAAGTACCAATGAATCAAGATTTAACAACCATACACATATATGCATCTAATACCAGAGGCCAAAAATACATGAAGCAAAGCTGACAAAACTGAAGGAAGACAGCAGTAATAGTTGGAATCTTCAATACCCTCCTTCAATAATTAATAGAAAAATTAAATGTAAGAACAATAAAGAAATAGGAGACTTGAAAAACATGATAAGCCAACTAGACCTAGCAGACATCTATAGAATACCAATCCAATAATAGCAGAATTCACATTTTTCTCAAAGGCACATGGAACATTATCCAGGATAGACCATCTGTTAGGTCATAAAATAAGTCTCAACAAATTTTTGAAAATTTAAATCATACAAGGTATGTTCTCCAAACACAACAGAATTAAGTTAGCAATCAATAACAAGAGAAATTTGAGAAATTCACAAATAGATTGAAATTAAACAACACACTCCTAAATAACCTATGGATCAAAGAAGAAATCATAAGAGAAATGGAAAATACTTTGACATTAATAAAAACAAAACCACCACATACCAACATTTATGGTACGCAGCGAAAACAATACTTGCAACAATATTTATAGCTGTAAATGACAATATTAAAAAAGAAGAAAAGTTTCAAATCAATTACCTAAACTTCCACTTCAAGGAATCAGAAAAGAGCAAGAGAAACTGAAAACAAACAGGAGAAAAACAATAATAAAGATTAGAGAAGAAATTAATGAAATTGAGAGTAGAAAAACAAAGAAAACTAACAAAACCAAAAGTTAGTTCTTTGAAAAGATCAATGAAATCAACAAACCTTTAGTTAGACTGACCAAGAAGAAAGGATAGAAGGCTCAAATTACGAAAATTAAGAATGAAAGAGGGGACATCACTACCAACATTACAGAAATAAAGATGATAAGAACATAATACAAACAATGGCAGGCCAACAAACTAGATAACCTAAATGGTCAAATTTCTAGAAAGACACAAACTACCAAAACTGACTGAAGAAGAAATAAAAATTATGAATAGATCAAAACAACTATAGAGATTGAATTAAGACTTTTTAAACTTCCCTCAAAAGAAAAGCCAAGGCCCAGGTGGCTTCTACCAGATAAATTCTACCAAATGTTTAAAGAATAGTACAAATTATGTATCCCTTATCCAAAATTCTTGGGATCAGAAACGTTTCAGAGTTGGGGGTTTTCCAGATTTTTGAATATTTTACATTATACATACCAAGTAAGCATTCCAAATCCAAAAATCCTAAATCTGAAATGCTACAATGAGCATTTCATTTGAGCCACATGTCGATGCCCAAAAAATTTGAAACTTTGGGGGCCGGGCGCAGTGGCTCACACCTGTAATCCCAGCACTTTGGGAGGCCGAGGTGGGCGGATCACCTGAGGTCAGGAGTTCGAAACCAGCCTGGCCAACATGGTGAAACCCCATCTCTACCAAAAATACAAAAACTAGCTGGGCATGGTGGCGGGTGCCTATAACCCCAGCTACTTGGGAGGCTGAGGCAGGAGAATTGCTTGAACCCATGAGGTGGAGGTTGCAGTGAGCCGAGATCGTGCCACTCCAGCCTGTGCGACAAGAGCAAGACTCCATCTCAAAAATAAATAAATAAATAAATAAATAAAGATTCTAAACTTTGGCTGGACACGGTGGCTCACACCTGTCATCCCAGCACTTTGGAAGGCCAAGGTGGGCGGACAACTTGAGGTCAGGAGTTCAAGACCAGCCTGGCCAACATGGTGAAACCCCGTCTCTACTAAAAATACAAAAATTAGCCAGGCGTGGTGGTGGTCACCTGTAAACCCAGCCACTCGGGAGGCTGAGGCAGGAGAATCACTTGAACCCAGGAGGCAGAGGCTGCAGTGAGCCAAGATCACGCTACTGCACTCCAGCTTGGGTGACAGAGTGAGACTCCATCTCAAAAAAATAGAAAAACAAAAAACAAAAAACAAAACCCAATGATTTATCATTATTTGTGGTATATCTATGATGTACCAGAAATATAGGCACCAAATATATAATTAATAAAAGATAAAATCTATATGTGAACGTTTTTTTTTTTTATTAAAGGCAAGAAAAATGAAGCCTTTGACCCCTATTTCCAGCAACTCAGGTGACAGCACTTAGTGGCTTGCTCTCATTCTCTTACAATGAAAAGGTCACCTTAAAAATATTCATGTCGGCCGGGCGCGGTGGCTCACGCCTGTAATCCCAGCACTTTNCCCAGCCACTCGGGAGGCTGAGGCAGGAGAATCACTTGAACCCAGGAGGCAGAGGCTGCAGTGAGCCAAGATCACGCTACTGCACTCCAGCTTGGGTGACAGAGTGAGACTCCATCTCAAAAAAAAAAAAAAAAAAAAAAAAAATCCAAACTTTGGAGATTTTTGGGTTTCAGAATTTTGGAGCGGGATGGTCAACCTGTAATGGGTACACGGCTTCTTTTTGGGGTAATGAAAATGTTCTGGAATTAGATAGTATTGATGGTTCACAATCTTGTTTGGGGATATGTTAATTTTATCTCAATTATTTTAAGAGTAGGGAGGAGGAAATGAGACAATAGCAATCCAAGTTAGTTATAACAATGTAAATCCTGGATATTTTCTTTCTTTCTTATTTGGTCAAGTTGAACATAATTTGGAAGGCTGTATACAAATCATAAGCCCTTTACATTTTTTGTCCTAAAAGTATGTGACTTTCTATTTTAATTATTTCAAACCTTTTCTACTTGAAAGCTTGGGAAAGCTTTCAATAAAGTTGAAAGGCATGAGTCAGACTAGGAGGACGTATATATAACACATACAGTAAAGGGTGTCTGTGTGTCTGTATCCATCCTTGATTTATAAAGAGGTCCTAGAAAGCAGTATGAAAAATGGCAAAAATTCAATTGAAAATTAGGCAAAGGACATGTGAAATCAATTCACATGACAGCAAATACAAAATGGGCAATCCTACTGAAAACTAAATGGAACAACCAGACTCCTGGAAATTTAAGAAGGTAGACACTATTCAACTGGCAGAGTATGAGAAATAGGCATGCCAATATACTGCTTGTAGGAGTAAAAAAATCATATACCTTTCCAGGACAGCCATTTGGCAATTTCTATCAAAATCTTAAATGTACTCATCCTTTGACCAGGCAATTCCACCTCTGGGAATTTATTCTACAGAAATATTCACAGAGGCAAATGTAGATAAATGAATAAATATATTCCCTGCAGTCAGGTTTGCATTAAAAAATTATACATATCATAAATATTCCTTGGTAGGAGAATGATTAGCTACTAAAGGGTAGCTAAAAGAAATGAGGTAGATCTATTTATGGACATAGAAGTATCTATAAAATATAATGTAAATTTAAAAAAAAATGATCTGAGGAGGCCGGGCATGGTGGCTCACACCTGTAATCCCAGCACTTTAGGAGGCTGAGGTGGGCGGATCCCTTGAGGTTAGGAGTTCGAGTCCACACAGTCAACATAGTAAAACCCCATCTCTACTAAAAACACAAAAATTAGCTGGGCATGGCGGAGGGCACCTGTAGTCCCAGCTACTCCGGAGGCTGAGGCAGGAGAATCACTTTAACCCAGAAGGCAGAGGTTGCAGTGAGCCGAGATCACAAGACTGCACTCCAGCCTGGGCGAAAGAGTGAGGCTCAGTCTCAAAAAAAAAAAAAAAAAAAAGAAAAAGAAATAAAATTTAAAAAATTTTAAAATGATCTGAGGAAAACATGCATATATGGTATGATTTTATTTTTGCAAGAAAACCCTAAACCCTAATATGCATATTACATATATGTGAGTGTAGCCAGTGATAGACCCAGCTGGACTCCTTACAGTGAAAGCAGAAACCCACAGCACCGTTCCTCACACTCTTACTAAACTCACTCCGTAGCCCTGCTCTGCCACTCCCAGGGACCTCAGCCACAGACTTTTTTGGTCTCTCTGATACCTGGGCCTGGCCTCTCCACCACCAGCTCACAAACCCCTGGCCAGCTCCCATGTGGGGAGCCCACATCCTGACATCACCCTTGCAGGAGCACCATCAGCTCAGAAAGGCCCTTCCCAGGTGCCCTCAGCCTCCAGGCACAGCAGCAGAGCATGGGGTACAGGGAGGGAAACGGGCTCCCTGCACCATTCTCCAAGGTAATCCTCTCCACCTGAAGATGCACCTCTGTAGCAGGCTGGGGGTCACTGGAGCCAATCTGCCTTCACCACACCATGGGACAAGGAGTTGTCTGGTGCCACCAAACTGTCCTCAGTCAAGAGCAGAGGAGCCCTATTTTCTTTTATTTTTTTTCTTCCTTTTTTTGGATGGAATCTCGCTCTGTCGCCCAGGTTGGAGTGCAGTGGCGCGATCTTGGCTCACGGCAAGCTCCACCTCCCGGGTTCACGACATTCTCCTGCCTCAGTCTCCATAGTAGCTGGAACTACAGGTGCCCGCCACCATGCCCAGCTAATTTTTTTGTATGTTTTAGTAGAGACGGGGTTTCACCATGGTAGCCAGGATGGTCTCGATCTCCTGACCTCGTGATCTGCCTGCCTTGGCCTCCCCAAGTGCTGGGACTACAAGTGTGAGCCACCGCGCCTGCCCAGCCTGAAGGAGCTCTATTTTCACATCCTGCTGTGTAAACGTATCAAAAAGATCTGGAAGGATACACGACGACTTTATCTCTGATGAAGGGATTATACCTTTTTACTTCTATTGCTTCTGTAGTGTATTTCCCCCCAATTACTCATGTAGTTAAAAAGAAAAAAGTCTCCCAGGTCTATTTCTGTCCCCCTCATTTTGAATAGGTTGTCTTTTACTGAGGAAATCCATGCCATCAGGGGTAGCCCAGTCAGGGCATTAGAATCAGCAAATACTTATGATCGCATCCACCTGAATGCCGGTGCACCGCAGAGTGGAGACCCTGGGTGCCACCCCTAGAAGCTCTGACTGAATTCACTGGGCATGGGCGTGGGCATCAGGCTATGCTCAAGCTCCCCAGAAGATTCAGAGGGACAGCCAGAAGCAACGGGCTTGCTCCTCTCAAAAAGGCCCAAAGCACAGACAGCTACTCCGAGCCCGCACCGACCTCCCCTACACACCACTTCCTCTTCCTCCGCCAGTGGCGCTGGCTACATAGTTCCAATCAGCAATGCTTCTGCTTAAGCTTGGATTCAAGACACTGCTTTCCAAGCAGAAAGCGATATTTTAGGTATGGGGGAGGGAAAGCAGAGTGGGAAGAGGGTGAGAACACCCCCTCCCATCACATCTCCATAAATGATTTGGCTGCGAAGTCACCCTGAAGGAGAGAGATGGCTCAGGAGAGGCCACATGGGGAAGAGTGTCAATGTGAATTAGCGCACAGAAGCAGCAACACAATCACAACACATAAAAGCAGCGTGAACCTGAGAGGCTGGGCAGAGCGGCCACACAAAATAGCCGGAGACGTGATTTCCCAAGGTACGACGGAAAATCCTCGGAGTTACCTGAAGTCACGCACAGAGGGGTGTGGGGTGGGCCCTCCTGGCCCAGCACTGGTGAGTGGGTGGCAATCTGTGTAGTGAGAGAAGTGAGGCCAATACATTTATATATACGCAATGAGAAAACAGGCAAGAAACGGTGTGGGGAAAGAAGCTCTGTGAACCTACTCCAACAGCCTCAACTCCTCAGCCTCTGTCCTCTCCTCCCTGGATGGCATTTGGAGATGATGTCCCATGGTTTAACACACTTATTGTCAAGTATGTCAACAGTTGTGATCTCCCTAAGCAGAATGGAAGCAAATCCAAAGACAGGGACCTGCACCTAAATTTCACTCATTACATTCCTGTTGGTGGCTGTGCATGGTGGATCATGTCTGTAATCTCAGCACTTTGGGAGGCAGAGGTGGGAGGATTACCTGAGCTCAGGAGTTCAGGACCAGCCTTGGCAACATAGCAAGATCTCAACTTTACAAAGAAAAAAAAAAATTAAAAATTTAGCCAGGTGTGGTGACATGCGCCCGTGGTCCAGCTACTGAGGAAGCTGAGGTTGGAGGATCACTTGAGCCTGGGAGATTAAGGCTTCAGTGGGCCTTGATCACACCACTGCACTCCAACCTGGGCAACAGAGGAGACCCTGTCTTAAAAAAATAATAATAATAATTCCTGTTGGTGGATGGCTCTGGGACCTCATAGATGCCGCTCCCCATTCAACAGAAAAGTTGTCCTCAGCAGCTTCTAGCTACAATCCCCATGCTAGGTGCCTAGGATACAACAGTGACAACAGAGGGAGGGCCATGGTGGCAAAGATCTTACAGGCTAGATCTAGAATTATGACACACACAGTGGGGAAGGTGCTGGGATAGAAGGATTGGTGGTTCTGAGGGCAGGAAGGACAGACGCTCGGCTTGGAAGAAAGTGAGAACTAGGCTGAAGTTGGACAGGTGAATGGAAAACATGCCAGACAAATATCGTGCGTGGCAAGGAGGGAAAGAACAGGGAAGATGAGATTCTAGGCCCAGGGGATGGCAGATGTAAAGGCCCAGAGGCAGGGGGGAGCATAACCTGCTCAAGGCCCTGGAAGAAATTCAATATCACTGAAGTTTTGAGAGCTGGATTGGGGAGGGGAAGGGAACTAAGTAGACGGGGCTAGATGATTCCAGAACATTACACCATGCTAAGGTGTTTGGATTCTATTCTAAAGGTGATTAGAGCATGGCAAGATTTCAGACAGAGGATCTCATGATCAAATGCAAGTGTGAGGAAGATCCATCCCCTTGGTTACAGGGCTGCTACGTCTGAATGTTCGTGTACCCTCAAAATTCCTGTATTGAAATCTTAATCCCAAGCTGATGGCATTAGGTAGTGGAGTCTCTGAGAGGTGATTAGGCCATGGGGCTGGGGCCCTCATGAATAAGATAAAAGAGAACTGAGAGAGCTCGCTCGCCCCTTCCACCATGAGAGGACACAGCAGGAAGGTGCTACCTACAAACCAAAAAGTGGATTCTCACCAGACACTGAACCTGCTGGCATCTTGATCTAGGACTTTGGCCTCCAGAATTGTAAGGAACCGCTCTCCAGAAGTTTGTTACACCAGTTCAAATGGACTAAGACAGGGCAGAAGCGGGAGTGGGGGGCTGTGGCAAGACTGCTGGCTGGTGGCATGGGACAGGCGGAGTAGGCCAATTTGAGGACAGAATACACAGGACGTGGTGCCTGAAGAAGGGCCGGGAAGTGAGGAGAAGACACGGCAAGCATGCACCCAGGTTTCACATGCAAGCATGCGAGTGGACGGGGGAGTCCCTCGCTGAGACAAAACACGGCTGTGCTGGGGAGAGTTTTGGACATGTGCATGACCCCAGACAAGAAAGTATTTCAGAGGAATAAATCAAGAGCTGAACAGGAATAACTCTTCTAAATTCATCAATTTCATATAAACAAATACGTTCATATAAACAGTCTCAAAAGCAAATAAATCCTGAGAGTGACCCCAAAAAATCCACCCAAACCTGTGCCCTACATTCACCTTAAGGGGCAAGTCTGGGGCAGAGCGGCAAACTCTGCAATCTTTTACGTAGCAGAGGAAACCAGACTGTGACCTTCAGGGAGTCCTGAGAGCTGCTGTTGGCAGAATGATTGACACAACACGGAAGTGAGCCCTGGGCTGGGGATGTGTTTAAACCTCAGCACAGAACAAACACCTTGCCTCTGGAGGGAGGGCTGGGGTCTGAGCCTGTTGTCAGTGACTACCAAGCTTGTCCAACCTATCTTATTTTGTTGGTGTTGTTCTGTTTTGGTTTTTTTTAGGCTTTTAGCAGCCTGAAGCCACGGTTGTTAGTTTCTGTCTCCAGCGATAAGTGGAAAAGAGGGATGAGGAAGGGGCTTTACTAGCCCAGCCAGAAATAGAAACTAGGAACCCGTGACTGTACTCTCTCTCCCTTGGACACCCCTGGCAGGCATTGCTCACCCTTCTGGAATTATTGTACGTTATTTCTGAAGGATCACACCATAAATCGTACTTAGTTTTGGCATACGAGTCCACGGGTTTTGACACACATGTAGAGTCATGTAGCCACCAGCACAGTCAGGATGCAGAATTGTCCCATCGCCGCCCCCCACCCCAAAATCCTCCCCCATGCTGCTCCCTTACAGCCACACACTCTTCCCCCCTGGCAACCACTGATCTGTTCCCCATCACGATCGTTCTGTCTCTTCGAGAATGTCACAAAAATGGAATCGTACAGTATGTAACATTTTCAGACTGGCTTCGTTCACAAAGTGTGATGCTTTTGAGCTTCATCCAAGCTGTTGCATGTACCGGTGGTTTGTTCCTTTTACCCTTCTGGTATTAAACGTGAAGGCACTGACAGCATTGCTAAATATATATTTGCCTTGCTCCTCTTAGCACCCACCTTTCATCTTGCACGGATACCAAAGAAATCATCTCAGTCACAGGTGTCCTAATCTCAGCACACCAACTTCATAACATGGAGTATGAAGAAAATCAGTGACTTCTGCTGAAACAGATTAGCAAAACACCAAAACCTTGAAGCTTTCATAACTTTTTCTGGTCACTTTAAATTCCTAAAGTAGGGATGTTCCACATAATCCAATGAAAGGAGAAAAAGTAACCTTTCTTTTCATTATTTACAAACCTAACTTGGTAGATAAAGACTCAGGTTATTGTTTTCTTTACCATTCCCACAAAAACAAGAGGGGCCTAGGGGTGCATATAATCATGGGTTCAGCTGTTCACAGACTTTTGAGCTAGAAGGCAACTCTGGATAATATCCTTGTTTGACAACGTATCCAGCAAACATTTACTGGATGCCTGCCTGTGCGCAGCACGGTACTAATAACAGAGACAGGGGTGCAGCCCCTGCCCTCCAGGCAGACAGTCCCAGGAGATCACAGCCACCGAGCCCACTGTGAGGTTCCGTGGCTGGCTTATTACTGTCCTCTCTGCATCTTGCTTAGGTTCCATTAAAATCCTCATGCTCCCCAAGCCTTCACCATCCGTGGGTGGGTCAGGGAGCCTCAAGGTAGCTGGGGAGGTTGCTGAGGGATTTACAGGTTGTCACATATAATGCAAAATGGTGAATTCATAATAATGAATCAAGAGTTGGTTATCTTAGGCTCCAGCAACTCTAAAGGTCAAGATGCACAGACGATGAAATCAGCTGAAGGAAAATTCTCTGTTGGTCCTTGACTGGGATGTGAATGTGAGGCTTAACTGTCAGACAGTATTTCACACATAAAAGAGAAAAAACAGCAGTGATCAATACTCATCTGCAAGCCATGGGCAAGCCAGCTTGGTATGCAATGTGGGGGCCTCAAAGAGGTCACCTGGCTAACAGCGTGGGGAGATAAGACATGCCCACAGTAAAAACATCAAAGCATGGTGTCATGTGATGAGTGACAAATGTGAGGCCTAGAAGAGAAATGTCGCAGAAGTTCAAAAAACGGAGGGCCAGGGTGGCCAGCCAGCTCTTAGCATCGCAGTCTGGTAGGGCACACCTCCAGTCCCCTTACCTGGTCACAGTGAGCGTGCTCTGGGCCAGGGCATGTTCACCGGAGTCAGATGGGCTTACTGGAGCTGAGTCTGACCTCTTCAGCCTGCCTTCGTCTGCCCAGACCCAAAACATCTGCCTGTGGCTCCCATGTCATCCAGAGCTCAGCAGGGCCCAGGAGGCCCTGAACGTCTTCCTAACAGCACCGAGAAAAACTGAGCCGTTGTGCGGGTGAGGAAGGGAGGCCACGTGTCCCGTCACTGTGTGCCTCAAAGGTGAGTGCCGCCGCTGCCGCTGTGCTTAAGCAGCGCAAAGGCCGACCTGTTCTCCTGCCTAGAACAGCAAGAGCCTATTTCAAAGAAGACAACATTGTTTTTCCTTAAATAGAAGACGAATGCACTTATTTCTGCCAGAAGGTAATCTTCTTCCAAAAGGGGGAAGACGGGCTGAAATCCAGACAGGAGTCACAATTCACAGCCTCCTTTTGTTGTAACTGAAAAATCCCCAGTGATCGTTCATGGCTACTAGGCCTCCCCAAAGTCAGGACGCCAGCAACACACCCTCTGCTTTGTCAAACCAAACGGGGACCTCAACATAAGCAAGCTGATATGCCTGGGATGTGCCCCTCCCACCCCACCAAGGCAGGGTGGCGGTAGGAACATGAAATTCACCTGCTACCATGCAAACCAGACCATTCCCCAGACTCCAGTGAAGCAGTCCCCTGCGGCCACTCCCCTGCCAGCCTGTGGCCCACTGGGCCACACGAATGGGTGACACAAGAGCTCTTAACCTCAGACGTTAAGCCTTTTAAAAATGTACAAATATGTAATAAGCACCCAAGTGACAAAGATACACAAGAGTCTTGATAGGACCTTGTAGTCAGTGGGACAGCAGACACAGACAGTCGAAGGAGTCTCCATGAGAAAGAGAAGAATGTTCTTAGGGCAGTGCAGGAGCAGGTGCCAAGTGGACGATCACCATGTGTGTGGAACACCTGGGACTGCAGTTGAGCCTGAAGGACAGTAAGGGAATGGCCAGGGGTGGCCCCACAGGCAAGGGGAGTGCCCAAGCAGGGGGCACTGGTGGCAAAGAGAAAGATGTGCTCAGTAGTCAGAGGCACCCAGAGAGACTGGAATGGAAAAAAAAAAAAAAAAGGCGTCTATGAAGGAAATGAGAGAAAAGGGTTGAAAGGCCAGGGTGGCCTGATGGTGGAGGCCCAAGGCTGACGCCGTAAGAGGCGTGTCTGAGAAGTCTTAGCTCAGTGGGGAGGCAGGTGGACAGAGGCTCAGTGGGAGGGGAGGTGGGGGACGGAGGCTCAGTGGGAGGAGAGGCAGGGGGACGGAGGAAGGCAGGCCTCTCAAGAGCACCAAGCACCCTCCTTGCATCCTGACCTGGCAACCTGAAAATGACGCAAGGGTCCAAGCTCAGCCAGGGAGCGATCTGGCCCCTCCACTCCACAGCCTTGTTAGGCAGAGCAGATCAGTCACGGGAAACAGAGACTCCAGTGTGGCTGCGGAGGGTGCCTCAGCTGTGAAGGAGAAGGTCACCCGGCTCCACCTTCTATCATGGTGCAGGAGGCAGGTAAAGGAAGTCAAGCTCCAGAGGAAGAAGCGCTGAGCCCTTCCCCTCACTTAGGACAGAAAGCCATGCTGCAAGCAATGGGGCTGGCACACAGGGTCCGGCCTGAAAGGCACGTGGCTCTGCAGCCCTGAGTTTTTCCTTTGGCTCCACTACTTAGCGTACCGTGACCTCGGACAGGTTCTGCAACCCCGCTCATCTGTGAAATGGGCTCATCCCTCTTTGCAGGGTTGTTGAGAGTTAAATGCTGATGTGTTGGCACAGAGCCTGGCCATAGAAAGGGCTCAACACATGGTGACCATTTTGACCATGACGGTCCACGGAGCCTCTGCCACAGTGGGAAAGTTGCCAGCATGACACAATAGGACCTCTGGTTTTAGTTCCCACCAAGATCTTCCCAACTCAGCCCTTGGGAGAACCCTGATCTATATACAGATCACAGGGCATGGCACAAACCTCAGTCCCAGGGATCCCCGCATCCAGAGCTCAGAGCCCTGAAGGGTGGAGCAGACATCCTGGGTGGCCAGCCCACGTGGCCTGGGGCCTAACCAACAAGCAAACTGGGGTCCACAGGTGGACATCACAGCCCACAGGGCATCTTATCCTGGATCTGTGATGGGACCACACACAGAGGTCACATCAGACCACACAGGGCCTGCAGTTCTCAAGAAATCTTATGTCTTCTCAAAGTCCTGAATCACAAAAGAGACACAGTCTAGAGACTCCAATTTATACTCTGGGATAGGGCCTCTTTGTTAGAGTCCGGAATCCTGGGTTAGAATGAGCAAACCTGAGTGAACCCCACCAGGGTGTGCATCACATGAGCTGGTGCCGGTGAGAATTAACAAGTGACCTGGTGCTGGTGAGTATTAACAACAGCTTGCCAGGGACACACTGCGCCCAGCTGGCTGCACATCAGGATCAAATGCAGCCCTTCCCCAGGAACTCGCGAGCCGGGCGAAGCAGTAAGACAGGAACACAAGAGAAGCTGCAAACAAAGGCAGGCGCAATGAAGTCTGGACACCAACTGAGAAAGTGGGATGTCACAGATGGAAGAGGCCCCCATGTCAGGACAGTCAGAAAAGGCCATTCTCCACTGTAAAAAGTTCCAAAGGTCTGCAAAGGGAACAACCAGGGCTAGCGACTTGGACACCGACCGATCCTAAACTGTGACTTGGAAACAGCTTGCAAATGAGATGTAGAGGTCAGGTCAGCCCATACGGCACAAGGGGAGAACATCATCAGTGAAAGGAGGCAGGATAGGTGTAGTCACGGACACGAGCGGGCTCGCCTCTCTCAGGGCTGCCAGCTCTATGCTGAAGGAGTCTCCGGCAGCCTTCGCTCCTGCTCTGCCTGCACGGCCCCGAGTCAGGCCTCCGGCGAAGGCAAGTGATGACCCTGCCTCTCAGCCAGGAAACATAATCCTCCTGCTAAGACGGGATCGAGACCTTTCCCTTGAGGACTCCAGCCGCGCCAGCAAACGCTCTGATGACTATGAAGCGGGCTCCCCGAGTGTGTGGGGCTTCTGACTGTGTGGGTGTCAGGGGCTCCTGAGCAGTGGGCACGGGCGTTCTGGTCTTCAGAGCAGATGTATCCCCTCTCCCAGTTCATAAACCAGGCGTCTGGCTTTCAAAGGCGTTTAAGATGAGCGTGGATGGGGGTCACTGGCTGCTGCCAGAGCCTGACCATCCCCCTAGCCGGAGGGAATGGTCTGTAGGACCGAGGGACCTGTGCTAACTAGGCCTCTCCTCACCGGGCAAACTCTCAGAACTTGCCACGGCCCAGCCTCCCTGACCTCCGGACCCTGAGTCACCCCCCATCTCAGTGTTCCGGGCTCAAGTCACCTCTTCATCCGGAACATCCTGGCCCACAGGTCATCTCTCCCAAGGTAAACAAAGAAGCCCCAGAACACACACCCCCACGTTTACTGCCTCTGCTCAGGAAAACGGACGGAGCGTCCTAGAGCCTGTGACCAGCTCTACCACTCCCGCCGGGAAGCTTCGCATCCTGAGATGAAAACAGCCTTCCCCTTGGCGTGTACCCCCAGGGCCGCGCGAGCACACTCTCCCAACCACGCAGCAGCAGGTGAGGGGGCCCTCACCCCTAGGACCGGAGTGCTCCTGCCCATTTGCTGTGGGGATGGGATCAGCCTCCGCTCCTGAGGACACCTGACCTCAATGACGCAGAAGCCTGGGGAGAGCTCACTTCTCCCAGCCCCAGGGCTTCACATGAACTGGAAGATTCAGCACCTTGATCAAAACAGCCTGAAGCCACAAGGAGCTCCCTCCGGGCCTCCGCTTCCCTCACTGCTGCACAGACTCCCGGCAAGGCTCACACCGAGTGGGCTTACTGCTCCATCCCTGGGGGCGTACGGACCATGATCAGGGGCTGAGGGACCCGCTGTCGTAAACTTGCCAAAAGCCCACCTTCAAGATACATCATTTGTAAAAACTCCCTCATTTCAAAACCCATTTTGTTTCCCCCCAATGCCTAAAAATCTCATCTAAGAAAAAAATGAAGGGGTCCTCTAACTGTCTCTCAGTGAGGCGTAAGAGCGGACATCGCCTTCACTTCACTCTGTTAAATAATTCCACCTTGGGGAAGAAATCGCATCTCTGTGGGCATGTGGAGGAGACAGATGCTTTCAACTACTGCAAACACTTAAATCAAGGAATATTTTTTTTCCCCAACGTGCCAATATACCAACGATGAAACCATTTGCATCTGATTAACCCCAAACTCTGAGAATGCAGTAGATATTCTCACAAGCTTCCCCCTCTGATTGCTCTTGAAGTTAGTCTCAGTAGTCATTTGTAAGTCAGATGCATCACTAAATTATGAAGAGAAAGATATTCTTTGCAGGATCATCCTTCAACACGCGCACGCGTCCACGTGCGTACACGCGAGCGTGGTTCTGCGATTGAGAAACACTGCCGCATTCGGCAGTCCTGCTCTCCTGGCCCTTAGTCTGGGTGACGCTACTTCGTCTGATCTCTGGCATGTCCCCTAGCGGCTCCGTGCCCAGAAAGACATCTGCGAAACAGAGGCACACAGCCTCATGTAAGAGAGCCCTGAGCCGCCTTCATCCCAGGTGTCATCGATACTTGGAGTGCCCATCAGCCTCACACGCTGTGAGGACAGGGTAAAATGATCCCTAGAGAGTTATAAAAACAGAAGGAACACTGAGAGGTCAGACGCCGAACACAACACAGTGTGATACAGGAGCCCCCTTTCCACGCACCCTCCACTGAGCTATTGCAATCCCTTTCCTTACTTAGCTACACCCTCACCGTCCTTTCCTCGGGAACAGATCTCCAGGAAGCTCCCCACTGCGGTTACTAGCGACTCTCTGTCCCAGCCAAGCGACTCTCTGTCCCAGCCAAGCGACTCTCTGTCCCAGCCACACCCCCACCCTTCTTTCAGCAGAGGAAGTCTCTCGACGGGAGCCTTCCCACAGAGAACCGGCCTTGCCGTTTGAAGACCTGGATGCTTGTCCCAGATGAGCCACCACCTATGGGAATGGCCTTGGGAAACCCACGTGATTGTTCTCAGCCTGCTTCTTCATCTGAGCAGATGAAGACGCCATTTTTTCCTGTCCAGTTTGAGGATCCAATTAGATCCTGCACCTGAATGCCCAGCCTTCCACGTGACAACGGACCCATGAGTGTTTATTGACTCAATTTTCATTCAAGAAGAACAAAGCCACCTTTTTAAATTTATTTCATTTCATTCAAGAAGAACTAAGCCACATGGGCCCCTCACTGCTCACTTTGTGTTCTTGTGTCTCTATGTTTATGAAGAATATTGGTTTGTCATTTCTTTTCCTTTTTAAAAAAATCATGACTATCCTGGCTGATACCGTTTCGATATTTTGTCCTCCACCCAATCTCATGTTGAAATGTGACCCCCAAAGTTGCAGATGGGGCCTGGTGGGAAGCGTTCTGGTCGTGGGGGTGGATCCCTCCTGAATGCTTTGGTGTCTTCCCCATAGTAATGAGTTCACGCTAGACATGGCTGTTAAAGAGAGGCTGGGCCCTCACCTCCCTCTCTCTTGCTGCCTCTCTTGCCTTGCGACAGGCAGGCTCCCCCTGCCTTCCACCATGCTCGGAAGCTTCCTGAGGCCCTCACCAGAAGTAGATGCCAACACCACACTCCCTATAGTCTGCAGAACCATGAGTCAAATAAACCTCTGTGCTTGATAAATTACTAAGTCTCAGATATTCTTTCATAACAACTTTTAAAAATTCTTTTTGCTTTATAAGTTACCCAGTCACAGGTATTCTTTTATAACAACACAAATGGACTAACACGCTGACCTCAAAATTATTTGGGAAGTATTACTCCCTCCTTTGTGAAAGATTCAGTGTAAGACTGGTGTTACCTCATCTTTTTTTTTTTTTTTTTTTTTTGAGACAGAGTCTCATTCTGTCACCCAGGCTAGAGTGCAGTGGTGTGATCTCTGCTCACTATAGCTTCCATCTCCTGGATTCAAGTGATTCTCCTGCCTCATCCTCCCGAGTAGCTGGGATAACAGGCACATGCCACCATGCCCAGCTAATGTTTGTATTTTTAGTAGAGACGGGGTTTCACCGTGTTGGCCAGGTTGGTCTTGAACTCCTGACCTCAAGTGATCTACCCACCTTGGCCTCCCAAAGTGCTGGGATGATAGGCATGAGCCACTGCACCCAACCTCTTTTTAAAATGCTTTCTAAAATTCACCAGTGAAAGCACTTGGTCCTGGAGTTTTCCTTGTGGATACATTTTTAATTACAAATTTTATTTTCTTTAAAAAAAAAATCAAACTTAGGGCCATTCATATTTTCGCTTTCTTCTTGTGTCAAATTTGATCATTTGTCTTTCAAGGAATTTACCTTTTTCATTTAATTTGTTGAATTTATTGACATACAGTAGTTATTAACATCCCATTATTATCCTTATAATATGTATAAGAGTTGTATTAATAGGCCCTCTTTCATTCCTGATACAGGAAGTCCTCACTCAGCACTGCTGATAGGTTCCTGGAAACTGTGACTTTAAGTGAAAAGATGTAACAAAACCAATTTTTTTTCTCTCATCAACCTTATAATGAAACAACAATGTTGAAGGAAACCACACACATTATTTCAGGACCTGCCATGCCAACTCCGTAATACATTACTCTTACTTTTGCTTTAAACTCCAATTGTCTTTTTAAAAAATTTTAACATGAGAAAACAAGTTCTTTTTTTTTATTTTTATTTTTGAGACGGAGTCTTGCTCTGTCACCCAGGCTGCAGTGCAATGGCGTGATCTCGGCTCACTACACCCTCCGCCTCCTGGGTTCAAGCGATTCTCCTGCCTCAGCCTCCAGAGTAGCTGGGATTACAGGCACCGGCCACCACGCCCAGCTAATTTTTGTATTTTTAGTAGAGATGGGGTTTCATCTTGTTGGCCAGACTGGTCTCGAACTCCTGACCTCGTGATCCACCCGCCTTGGCCTCCCAAAGTGCTGGGATTACAGGTGTGAGCCATTGCGCCCGGACAGAAATTCTTTTATATTTATCACATTATTTCCCATTGCTGGCACTTTTCATTCCTTCATATGGGTTCATATTCTATATGGGGACATCACTCTTCAGCCTCAAGACTTTCCTTTAATGATTCTTATAATGAAAGTCTGCAGAGAACAGTTTCGGTCATATTTTGTCAATCTGAATGCCTCTGTTTCACATTTAGTTTTGAGACAGTTTTTCCAGAACTTTAAAGATGTTCTCCCATTGTCTATGAGTTTGCATTGTTTTTGATGAGAAATCAAACATATCCATATTTTTGTTCCCCTATACATAATGTGCCTTCATTCCTCTGACTGCTTTAATATTTTATTTTTATTTCTGGTTTTCAGCAATTTAATTTGTGTGCATAGGTGTGATTGTCTTTTTTTTTTTTTTTTTTTTTTTTAGATGGGGTCTTGCTCTGTCGCCCAGGTTTGGGTGCAGTGGCACCATCTTGGCTCACTGCAACCTCCGCCTCCTGGGTTCAAGTGATTCTCCTACCTCAGCCTCCTGAGTAGCTGGGATTATAGGCACCCACCACCACGCCCAGCTAATTTTTTGTATTTTCAGTAGAGATGGGGTTTTGCCATGTTGGCCAGGCTGGTCTCAAACTCCTGACCTCAGGTGATCTGCCCTCTTCGGCCAACCAAAGTGCTGAGATTATAGGCATGAGTCACCATGCCCAGCCTAGGTGTGATTTTTTTAAAGTTTATCCTGCTAGGGGTTCCCTGAAATTCTAGAATCTGTAGGCTGATATGTTTTCATCAAATTTGGGGAAATATCCTCAAATATTTTTTGGCCCCAATCTCTCTCTCATCTCCTAACTTCCAATTGCACTTGCTGGGCTATTTCATATCACCTCTCACATGTCACTGAGGCTCCGCTAACTTCTTTTCGGTGTTTCGTCACTCTGTGACTCAGTTTGAATGGTTTTTATTGATCTGTCTTCAAGCTCACTGACATTTTCTTCTGCTCTTAGATCCAAACTGCTCTTAGATCCATCCAGAGAATTCTTTTTCTTTTTCCTTTTTCTTTTTTTTTTTTTGAGACAGTCTCGCTCTGTCACCCAAGCTAGAGTGCAGTGGCACAATCTTGGCTCACTGCAACCTTCACCTCCTGGGTTCAAGCAATTCTCCTGCCTCAGCCTCCTGAGTAGCTGGGACTACAGGCACGCACCACCACACCAGGCTCATTTTTGTATTTTTAGTACAGACAGGGTTTTGCCGTGTTGACCAGGCTAGTCTCAAACTCCTGACCTCAGGTAATCTGCCTGCCTCGGCCTCCTAAAGTGCTGGGATTACAGGTGTGAGCCATCGTGCCTGGCCATCCATCCAGTGAATTCTTCATTTGAGATATTATATATTCTAGTTTGGGAATGACCATTTAGTTGTTTCTTAAATTGCCACTTCTCTGCTGAAATTCCTGTTTGTGCACCCACTATGTTTGTATGGGTTGGTATTTATTGATCTTTTCTCTTCGTTATTAGTCTCCTGTCCTGCCTGTCTAGTGATTTTTTTAATTGTATGCTGGCTATTGCAGATAATAATTTGTTTGAAGAGTGCTGAGTTTTATTCTGGCAGAGAGTTAGTTGACTGGCATAGCATCTGGATCCTAACAAGGCTTATTTTTAGGTTTTGTTACGGAGAGTTTAGCGTGGTCTTGGGGCTAGAGCAATCTTATTCCTAATGTATGACCTTTCTGTGATCTCGGATTCCATGTTCAAGGTGCTCAGTAAGGTCTCCTCACTCTAGCAGATTGCAACTCTAAGTCTTGGCCGGGTGCAGTGGCTCACACCTGTAATCCCAGCACTTTGGGAGGCCGAGGCGGGTTGATCACCTGAGGTCAGGAGTTCAAGACCAGCCTGGCCAACACGGTGAAATCCCTTCTCTACTAAAAATACAAAAATTAGCTGGGCATGGTTGTGGGCACCTATAATCCCAGCTACTCGGGAGGCTGAGGCAGGAGAATCACTTGAACCCAGGAGGCGGAGGTTGCAGTGAGTCAAGATTGCGCCACTGCACTCCAGCCTAGGCGACAACAGTGAAACTCCATCTCAGGGGAAAAAAAAACAAAAAACAAATAAAACAAAACAAAAACTCTTAGTCTCCCAGCACAATGTGACTGTGTGACTTCCAGGTTGTGCTTAGCTCACCATCCTCCCCGCAATGTCCTGCCCAGTAGTTGTTCTCCGCCGAGCCTCAAAGACTCGTTCCCCGTGCAAATGCAGCCTAGCATTTGGCCAAGACTCAAGATCACTTTGAGGACATCTGAAGTCCCTGCTCTGCTCAGAACCCTCCTCTCCACTACCCTCCCCGGCAAGTTCCAGCTGCCTGTACTCTGATCTCTGCTGCTTGTGCTTGGCTCTCTGGTGACCTCTGCTTCCCTGCGCCTTGGTTTTGAGGGCGCTCTCAGACAGAAAGCCAGCGTGAATGTGGGGCTTGACTCACAAGCTTCCGGTTGGATCAAAGACCTGCACTGAGTGTTGTTCCATTCTTGAAACCAGTTCCTTCATGCATTCTATCCGATATCACAATTGCTTGGGAAAGAAGAGTAAGTCTGATATTTATTGTTCCATCGTGTCTGGGATTGGAAGTCTGATTACATTTTAAAAGGTGACTCTGGTTGCTGCATAGAAGCGACTGCCAGGTGAACTGCATACACTAAGACCAGATGAAAAAGGATGATGAGGGAGTATTTCTTGAAGCAGAAAACCTAATGTTTCGGCACGTGTTGAACGTCTCTGCAAATCTTGCAAGGCATCAGGAGTAAAACGTGTACCTTCAAGTAAACCCATGGGAATAGAAGGCCAGTTTTCATCTCCGACGTCAGGTAGAACATGCAGTTCTGAAGCTGGAATGGGAGGGATCTCACCTCATGGCTTTTCTGGCCCAGCCCAGCCCAGCCACTCTGTAGTAGGAGCTGCCAGTGCCCTGGAGCTCCTTTCGTGTTCAAAGCTGTAACCAGTGGACGGACTGGCTGTCTCATCTGGGAGGCAAGCCACAAGAACAGGAGACCCTAAATGTGTAGCCTAGACAGCTCTGAGGTCACCCTCAGGTAGGGCGTCTCTTCCAGACGATTCCAAAATCTCAGCTGTGGGACAGGAATGGGTCCACACTGCCTCGCTTGCAGACGCTGTTCCACGTCAACCCTCCAGCAAGTGATTTACCTGGCAAATGCCTGCCCTGTCCCTGCAGTGAGTGGTCTGGCAGGGGAGAGGCTAGCCCTCCTTCCTGGCCACACAGCTGGATGGCTCCACAGTTTCTCCCATCCCACAGCCTGTGGATAGTCCGTCAACCCAACGGCTTGGGAGTGAACAGAAAGATTTGATCAGCCCAAACAAAACCCCAAAGCCAAACTCACTCTACTGCTGCAAATGCCTATCAGGCAGATAAACTCCATTAAGCTCTGTCCCCTCCCTTCCCTGGTACAAGCTGCCACTTGCCCTGGACAACAGACCAACGCTCAGGTTTCCAAGGTGGCTTATAGTCCAGTGACCTTCCTCTCTCTGCTGTTGCCTCTATCAGCGGCACAGCAACATTCAGAGTCTGGCCCAGCCCAGCTACTCTGTAGTAGGAGCTGCCAGTGGCTGGCACAGAAGAAGGCTGGGACCTACACTTGGAAGTGGACTGAGCCTCACAATTTCCGCTAGAAGTCCATCTGTACAGAAATAAATTTCATTCATACCTCATCTACTTTCTCTCAGCCTAGCCCGAGTCCCTGTATTTATTTGTATCAGTAAATTTGCACAGCCAGAATAATCCTAAAGGTTCAGAGGTCTACACTCGGAAAAAGCCCACTGCCCCAAACGTGTCTCGCCCAGCCCTGTGTTTAAAAGCTTTGTGCAAACACTGCGAGTACAGGATGTATAAATGCGTCCTGAGTGTAAGCCTCACACAGAGAATCAGCATCTCAGCAGCTCTGCTTCCTCCAAGACTCCGGGGAGGTTTCTCCAGCGAAAATTCAGGAGAGATGGGCAGAAAGCTGCCAAGCAATTGCTATGTATGGTTTATCTGCACATCAGGAGATTCACGAGCCCTAGATAGCAACAGCAGATTCTTAACTGTCCCTTATGATATTTGCATTCGATTCCCGGTGCTTCTCAAGGGGAACGTATTTGTTCATAAAATTGCTTTCTTTATTTTGGTTCACCTTGCTTCTGGTTTACATGTAAAAACTGCGATGTCACTGCTGTAACTTATAAGAAGGGGTGAGCAGGTTCAGGAGAACCCTTATTACACATCTGAGAAAGCAGTTATGATTATTAGCTCAAGATGCAATCCCAGGGGAGGTTCTAA
The DNA here is from genome assembly GCF_003255815.1 of Theropithecus gelada. Taxonomy (NCBI): domain Eukaryota; kingdom Metazoa; phylum Chordata; class Mammalia; order Primates; family Cercopithecidae; genus Theropithecus; species Theropithecus gelada. The sequence continues at coordinate 17,986,838 of NC_037681.1, read as the reverse complement.
AGGTTTCCATGTAATCTGAACCCAAGCAACCATCGTCAAACCGCTGCTCATGAAGTCTGAGGGTGCAAACAAATTGAGCTGTCAGGCTGCAGGATGCGAGCAAACACTGGCCGGGCAAATGGCATTTCCTCCCTCCAGCACTTTCCTGCTGCTGACCCGCCTGCTCTAAGGCCCACTGAAACCTGATGCCCAGACCAGCCGGCCTCTCCAGGGAACGGGCCTGGCACCAAACGCTCCATCTGTTAGCACACCCCAAGCCACCTGGCCACTTTGCTCTTTTTCCCTGGTTCCCTTACAGGCAGGAGAATCTTGTCCCTCTGCCACCTGTAAACTCACAGAGCCTGTCCCGAGGTACAAAGCCCATCCGTGAGCGTGGCAGAGGGCCTGCGGAGTCGCTATGGAAGCCAACAACAAAAGGAATGGGTAGCGGGGCTCGGGCCACTTTCAAAAAGGGGAAACTTAATTCTGAAGCGGAAAATGGCTACATTTTGCCCCGATTCCCACCTCTCCGGATTAGTACATCATGAGTAGTCAGTAACGCCATCTCTCCCACGTCGCACTTCCCCAATAACTTCGCACTACTTCCCACCTCAGAAGGTTGGCTCTATCTCCTCCTCCAGCTGCTCCTACCTGCAGGAAGCTGATTTAAGAGATCTCTTACCAAGGGGGCTGTGAGCTGGGACGCACCTTCAGGCAGGACCTCCCACTTCCCCGTTGAGAACGGGAGACTGTCTCACCTCTGAAAACGTAGTCTAAGAAGCTCCTTGTGGCCAGGTGCGGTGGCTCACGCCTGTAATCCCAGCACTTTGGGAGGCCAAGGTGGGTGAATCACCTGAGGCCAGGAGTTTGAGACCAGCCTGACCAACATGGTGAAACTCTGTCTGTACTAAAAATACAAAAAATTAGCCGACATGGTGGCACTTGCCTGTAATCCCAGCTACTTGGGAGGTTGAAGCAGGAGAATCACTTGAACCTGGGAGGTGGAGGTTGCAGTGAGCCAAGATCACGCCACGGCACTCCAGCCTGGGCAACACAGCAAGACTCTGTCTCAAAATAAATAAATAAATAAGCTCCTTGTTTCCCAGCCACTGCTTTGAGGACCCCCCCAGAACCAGAGTCTCCTCTGCTCACAATGACAACCGTTTCTACAAAACAAGGAGCAGCCTCAAAGCCGAGAGAGCTGGAGTTGGAGCGTTCCCTCCCTCCACACCCACCTGCCGTCAGAGCGCAGTGTTGCAATTCGCCAGGCCTGGCTCCATTCACCTGCTGGTGGCCTCGGCCAGGGTTTGCTCTGACAGAGCCCATTTCCTTTTCTACAAAGTGGAGCCAATAATGGTGCCTCCTCTCACGAGTGACAGGAGGATTAAATGAGGCGATGTAAATAAGGTGTTGAGCCCAGGGTTGCCGGGAATTACCGCTCAGTAAAAGAGGGGCTGTTCTGGGCTTAGCTTCCAGTGAGTTTGCTGGGCACAGAGAATCAGAAAAATCTAAGACACCTTTTATTTTTAAAGGGAGGCTGAGAAGTTGTTGGCAGCACGTCCTGGCAAGATAGTGCCAAGCGTCGGGGGAGCAGCAGGCACCTGGGTGAGGTGCTGAACTGAGAGGCGGGAGACCCCCACGCCCGTGCTTCTGCTCTCATCACAGGCACACCCCCCTTCTGCTTTCTAGGCCTCAGGTATCTCGTCCTTAAAAGGGGCATATGAATTCTGGCCCTGGCCCACTCATAGCGGATGGGGGCTCAAGCGAGACTGCTGGGTGCACGCTGGGCCTTGCAAAGAACAGAGGCTACATCAGTGGGAGGGTTTCTCCAGATGTGTGAGACCCTTTGCACAATGCCTCCGGGACTGGTGCCAGCAGAGGGACGTGGACAGGGTGGGAGTCCACAGCACTTAGCAAGCGGCCTCCACAGGCCGCCCATTACATCAGGCTCCGCAGGGACAAGGCTGATGGCAGCAAGGTCTGTGGTCTCAGACTCCCACAGATGAGAATGTCCTACTTCGTGTCGGGCCCAGGTGTCATCCAACACGCGATGTCCAAAGATCAAACAGAAGGACCAGATCTCAGTGAGGGGTGCCAGTGCCAGGAAGGGAGGCACCTGCAGGACCGTGTGCTCCCATGCCCACTGGAAGGAGCCAGTGGGTGGCCCCTTGGCCACGCTCTGCAGCCAGCTCACCCTGGTTCTATGAACCCGAATGCTGGTGACCAAGGCCAGGTCAGGGTAGAAACCATCTGGCTGAGCCTCCAAGCTGGGCCACCCTGAGCACCTGAGGGTGTTTTGATTTCCTCCCAGTCTGCGGTGCTCATAAAATCAAACCCATGGAAACCGCAAACACACCAATCCCTGCTCTGCCTGTGTTTCCCATGTGGCTACAGGAAATCCACAAAGGTAACATGGTGTGCCCATACCGCGTACCAAAGCCTTTTAAGACGTGTTGTTCTAGAATAATGCTGACACACTCATGATTACATATTTTACTGTTCCATCTAGCTGGCTCATTTGGTGGTGACACAAGTACCTGGCCCCTCTGCACCCCTGGGAGGCACAAGGCCCACCTTGTATTTTGCCCTAATGAGCCGAGAGTGACAAGTGCTGCTTCCCTGTTTTCTGGTGTGACAACCACTGGCGTCCCGGGCAGCATACCCGTGCCAGAGTTTAGAATGAGCAGGAACGGCGCAAGGGCAAATAAAACATTTTGCAATATATTAAAGTACCTGTGCCGACAATTCTCTGCCTTTTAACAAAAAGGCAGTTTGCAAAGAGTAAAGGAAGGCCAGACAGGTGATGCATTGTCTGGTATTGCCTCTGCCTGCCTGGGTGTGCTGGGGGTAGGTGAAGGCGCTGAGCTGGCCGTCCCTGCTGCACCGTGAGCAGTGAGCTCGGTGATGCTCACACCTGTCTGCCACTCGCTCCCCAGGCATGACCTGGCCACGCCCATTCAGGGCCCACGTTTGTCTCCGGCATGCTGGGGTCACAGCAGCTGTGACTTTGCAAGGCCTGGTCCTGTGACCCTCTGCTCATCTATGATCGGGCTTGTGCTCGGCTCACAGCAGGCTTTCCCTGAATGCCCTGAGGTCTATGACAGCTCCTGAGAGCCGACCCCCACTGTGGTTGAGGGTGCTGACTCTCAGCCCCCGCCTGGCACAGCCTCCCCCTCCCCGCTGCAGCCTTTGCTGAAACGCAGCTGAGCTAATTCTGGGCTCCCTGCCACCCGCACAAGCCCACGCTGCACATGCTCTGACTCACGGCTGAGGCGTCCAGAAGCAGCGATGGGAAGGAAGGCTGCTGCCAGGCACCCACTTGGCATCAGTCAATGGCCAGGGGTCCGTCCTTGGGCCTGACAGTGGAATCTGAGGGTGGATCTGAGACCTCTATCCGCTCTCATCAAATCACACTGGCAGTAGCTAAGCCCACATTTTAAACCCAGTGAATTTCTTGAGACATGCAGCCATATATACTCATAGCACACAATCATGCAGTTAAAACCTGGAATTAAAAATTAAACCTGTTATTCTTTATCACCGAGACCTATTTCAGCATGTGGCAAATTATTACGCTATTGCCACATCTCTCAAACATAAAAAGCATTTGATCAGAAAAGAAGGGAGATAATTTGCCTCCAGAAGTTTAACGCAATCTTATTTGAAAACCTTTTCCTGAAGACCTACTATGTGCTCTCCCTCTGAGTATGCCAGAACCTAAGGTGCCATCCCCACCCTCGAGAATCCTCAGTCTGTGCAGGAGGCAGGCAGGCAGGCATGTCCGTAACCCACTCGTAAAGGAAGTGTGTGGAGTGCTGTCTAGAGGGAAACCACATGAGAACGGTCACCTTTGCCCAGGGTGGAGGAAGGGAAGAGAGCTGGCAAAGCTACTCAGGGTGGTCCGTGGGCAGTCAGCCAGTGGGGCAGGTTCCTGGGCAGAGAGGAGACAGGTGTGAGGCCTGTGGTAGGGGAGTGCTTGGGGAACAGGGAGTACAAGGCTGGAGCCTGTGGGGAGTGTGGGGAAGGGCTCAGACACAAGAAATGCTGTAGTCAGACTGGGAAGGACCCATGGATCTGGCTGGGAGGAGATAGATTGGAGGGTGCAGGCAGAGGGCCAGGCCGATGGACTCACCCAGGAGTCCCTTAGTCACGCAGGACCGCACCTCCCACCCAAGAGCAGGTCTGGGCATCCGAGGAGTCTTGGAAAGCATGGTCTTCGGGAGCAGAAAGCCCTGGCAAATGTACATGGCTGTGCAAGTGACTTACATGCTCTGAGCCTCCCCAGTCGTTAGAATGAAGAATCAGGCAATCCTTATCTTGCGGTGTTGTTTTCAGGATGCAATCAGCTAAGCTATGTGGGAGCCCTGGCAAAGTGCCTGGCCTGGGGCAGGTGATCCTGCAGCAACGCAGCAGGATGTGACGGGGAGAATATAAAACCAGCTTCAGACCTAACTCCACGGTTTACGCTTTATGTGCAGCCCAAGGACTTGGGGAGGACCTGATGCCTCGAAGCCTCAGCTGCCTCCCGCCCAGAATGGGCATTGTATGTGCCCTGTTGAAAGGCTAAGCAACCACCTCTGCAATGCAGGCTTTCAGCATCATCTGGCCAGTAAGAGGCTGCCTGCCTGCCCATGCCCCTCTCATGCCCAGGAGCCAGGAAGCCAAGGCAGGAGCCAGGCAGGGGGAGGAGGCAGGAGCCCCAAAGGCCCAGGTGACTGTATTGGTGATGCTCTTCACTTCAGAAGTAACCGTAATTGCAGAAATGGGAAGGGATCCTTGAGCAACCCGCAGGGTCCTGCCAGCCCAGCCCCCAGTCCCCAACACCAAGGAGCACCACCTCCTCACAGGCTCGTTTCCTGGGCTGGACCCTACCCCCTCACTCCCTCCACCCTCCCCGCAAGGTTGGGGCCCAGGCCTGAGCCCACAGCACTAGGAGGAGTCCTGCAGCTGCTTCCAGCAGAACCTGCCGCCCTCACCCAGACATCAGGTTACAGAAATGGGGTCCTGTCCCCGCCGAGGGGGGCTCTAAGGTTACACGGCTGGATACGGGCCAGGACAGTTTACTGTGAGCTTCCATCCTCTTCAAGGGAGTCTTTTTTAAAGACAGGAGCTTGCGCAGAGCAGAGAGGAGCCCTGCCCCCTGCCCCCCACCAGCCCTTGCCTGCTTCCAGGGAACCAGCTGGTGACCTCATGGAGCTTCACGCTGGCCCCACAACTGGGCTCTCCTGCCGACAGACCCCTCCGTCAGTGTCTCTGCTGGAATGTGGGGACATGGACAGAGCCCTGAGCTGGGCGGCTTTGGGCACAGGTCCACTAGCACTCCTCCAGGGGGAGTCCCCGGGCGGTCAGCCTCTCTTCCTCCTGTGCCTGGTGAGACAGCACCATCCTAGGACTTCAGGCCCCGGAGAGAGAAGGAGCGAAAGGTCGCTCCCAGAGCGGGGCCCAGCCCTGGGAGATGCTGTTTGCAGTTGGAGGGTGCCCAGTGAAAGAGGTGCCGTCCAGAGTCCCCCCGGATCTAGAAGACCCAGGCTTTTCGCACCAGCCCCTGTTCACAGTCACAGGTCCCTGCCAATGTGAGTGGTTTTGAGGTGGTTGGCAAAGGCCATTCAAGGTAGAGAAATAATGAGGGGAGAAAGGTCGACCCGGAAAGGACTGGGTCCAACTCATGCTTGGAGTGATAAGAGAAGGCAGAAAAGGACATCACGTGCCAGACCTTAGGAGACTCAGGCTCAGGAACAAGGGGGCACAGAGTGCTGGAGAGGTGCTGGCCATCTGCCCCTTTTCTACGTGGAACAGCACGGGCTAAGTCCTCCCTTTCAGCCCTGGTGGCAGTGCCAGGAGCCGGCCAGGGCAGGTATCATAGCAGTCTCTTTCCTGAGCACGTGGAAGGTACCTCCTGGAACCCTTAGAGATGAGTGGGGCAAGGCACAGCGTAGGCAGCACGCCACGGGACCACAGGGACCGGGGATGCCTGGGGACTGGTGTAGCATGACTCTCTCGGGAGCCCTGGAGGAGCTGCCTGGGTCTGTGCTAATCCAAGAGACAGGGAGACCTCGTGAGAGTCACCTAGATCACAGAGGGACAGCCATCAGCTCTGCCAGGTGAAGGACGAGAGCCACAGAGTGATGGTGGGGGCTGCACTGGGCAGGCGAAGAGGGCACCGCTCTTCAGAGAGGGCGGGCTGCCTGCTGGGGTTGGGGGTAAGAGCTATGAGCCACACGTAGGTGCAGGCGAGGGCACGAGTGACATGTGGAAGTTAGGCAACACCAACTTCCGACAAGACATCAGGCTTTCTCCGACTCTCCCACCAAGGCAAGGCACAAAGGCAACTATTAAGCACCTCTGATGACCACCACTAAACCTCCTGGCACCCAAATCAAAGCTCTGACCGTGAGGACATGCTTTCTAGGCAGCCTGAGCATTTCAAGGCGTGGCCAAGCCTTGTGTTTGGCGAATGACAGCCCAAGTGCCCACTGGGCTGGCGGGGCTGCTGCCCTCAGGGTCACTGGGCCAGGCCTGAGGAACTGCCCCAAAGTTCCAGAGATGGACGGATGGCACGGATCCAAACTCCCAGGACACTAGCCAGTCTCCGGGCATGCTTACAAAAAGGGGGGACTTTCCCAATTATCAAGTGATTCAAAGGATGAGAAAAACTCTACTATGCCCACACAATGGAATACTTCTCAGCAACAGAAAGGAAGAAACCATTGACACACAACGACATGGATGAATCACAAAATAATCACGGGCTGGAAGAAGCCAAAAAAGCGCATGATTCCATTTAAGGCAAATCTTAGGAAACAGTGTGAACTGAGTAATAGGGACAGAGAGTGGACCAGGGGTTGCCCTGCAGGGGATCTAGGGAGGGATTATGGACACGCATGAGGAATTTTGGGGGCAATGGGTACGTGCACTATCTTGATCGTGGTGTTGGTTTCACAGGTATACACACATATCAAGACGTGTGAAATTGTGCACTTTAAATGTGTGCAGATTATATCTCAATGATACCTCAATAAAGCTTTTTTTAAAAAAAAACAGATTATAAAAATATAGATATGAAATATCCCATAATTCTATAACAGCTAACACAAAACACATTTTTATATGTTTCCTTCCAGTCTTTTCCCTATTCCCACACATAAACATCAATTTTTTAAATGTAGGATACAACCTCTTTTTGAAAACGTTTTATTATCCTGATTTTTTTTCTTCTTTTTAATGTGAAAAGTTCTATGCACCCTGGGAAGAGGAGGTGAAGATAGCAGCTTCCCACAGAAGGGGTGAGAAGCCAGGAGAGGAGCGAGTCCCTGAGCGGGGTCATGGACACAGGGCAGAGCATCTGCCTCGTGCCCTAAGCAAGGGCCTGCCCGGGGTCAGCACCTGTCCTTAGGTATACTTCACCCAAACCATCTCCTTTGCTAAACGGAGCCTAAATGACAGCAGTTTGCACCCAGTATCTGTTCAATCAGAATTTGCTAAAGGGAATCTGAATGAAATGAAGCTGAGCCTGCTCTCCAACACATCCTGCACCTTCTGCCTCCTGTTCTGGCACTGGCCCCCGCCTCTTCCCCACGGGTCTTCTTCTCCCTCCAGCTCGGCCCACTATCCTTCCTGCCTTCTTCATTTAGCCTTAGATCATGAAGTTCCCTCATTCCCTTGTGACTAAGCATCCTTCAGAAAGGTTCCTAAGGGCCTCACTGCACTCCTGCAGATGAATGACTCATTCCCCATCATTGGATGTTCAAATTCCTTCCAAATCTTCACCTTTATATATAACATTGTGATGAACATCCTTGCATAGGAATTTTGGACTGCAGATTTAATTGTTTCCTTGGGATAAATTCCTAGAAATGGAATCCCCAGGATAAAGGGAGGAATTCTTTTAAAGGTTTTGAGACATCCTGCCAAACTGCTTGGCAGAAAGCTTGCAGCTTCCTCTCCCAAGGCATATGAGAGTCCTTGCCAAACACTTTCACATGCATTGAGTACCATCGTTCACAAAAACAAACAAACAAAAGCAAAGCACACCACAAGTTTATCAATTTAATAGCAAAAAATAGTATCTTACTTTAATAGGGCAGGTACCTACCGGATTAATGTCAGATTGACGTTCTCACACTTGCTGACATTTCTATTTCTCCTTTTATGAACTAATTCCTTTTTTAAAATGTGTATACATTTAAAGGGTACAAGCAAAATCTTGTTACATGGATATATTATATAGTAAAGTCTGGGCTTTTAGTGTAACCATCACCCAAACATTGTACCCAGTAGGTTATGCCTCATCTCTCACCCCTTAATCCTTCCCAGTTGTCAATGTCTATCATTCCACACTCTATGTCCAAGTATACACATTATTTTGCTGTCACTTATAAGTGAGAACATTGGGTATTTTGTCTAAGTTATTTCACTTAAGATAATGGCCTCCAGTTCTATCCATGTTGCTGCAAAAGATATGCTTTCATCCTTTGTTATGGCTGAATAGTATTCCACTGTGTACATACATCACATTTTCTTTGTCCAATCACCCATTAATGGACACTTAGGTTGATTTCATATCTTTGCTATTATGAACTGTGCTGCAATAAATATAAAAGTACAGGTATCTTTTTAAAATAATGATTCCTTTTCCTTAGGGTAGATACCCAGTAGTAGGATTACTGAATTGAATGGTAGTTCCATTTTTAGTTCTTTGAGAAATCTCCACACTGTTTTCCATACAGTTTGTACTAATTTACATTCCCACCAACAGTGTAGAAGTGGCTGGGTGTGGTGGCTCATACCTGTAATCCCAGCACTTTGGGAGGCCAAGGGGGGTGGATTGCTTGAGTTCAGGAGTTCGAGACCAGCCTGGCCAACATGGCAAAATCCTGACTCTACTAAAAATACAAAAATTAGCCAGACATGGTGGTGCATGTCTGTAATACCAGCTTCTTCGGAAGTTGAGGCCCAGGCTGAGAATGGCCTGAACCTGGGAGGTGGATGTTGCAGCGAGCCGAGATCACGCCATTGCACTCCAGCCTGGGCAACAGAGTGTCTCACAGTTGTCTAAAAAAAAAAAAAGAGTTCCCTTTTCTCCTCATCCATGCCAACTGTTATTTTTTGTCTTTTTTATAATAGCCATCCTTTCTGCTATCAGATGATATCACACTGTGCTTTTAATTTGCATTTCTCTGATGATTAGTGATGCTGAGCATTTTTTCATATGCTTGCTGGTCATTTGTGTGTCTTCTTTTGAAAAAATGTCTATTCACACCCTTTGCCCACGTTTTAATGGGATTATTTGTGGGTTTGTTGAGTTGTTAAGTTCCTAGTAAATTCTTGATATTAGTTCCCTGTTGGATGCATAGTTTGTAAATATTTTCTTCCATTCTGCAGGTTGTCTGTTCTCTCTGTTGATTACTTCTTTTGCTGTGCACAAGCTTTTTCATTGAAATCCTATTTGTCTATTTTTGTTTTTGTTGGATGTACTTTTGAGGTCTTAGACATGAATACTTTGCCTAGATCAATGATCAGAAGAGTTTCCTCTAGGTTTTCTTCTAGTGTTTTTATAGTTTCAGGTCTTACAATTAAGTCTTTAATCCATTTTGAGTTGATTTTGTATATGGTGATAGACAGGGGTTCCAGTTTCATTCTTCTCCATATGGCAATCCAATTTTCTCAGCACCATATACTGAAAGGGGCATCCATTTTTATACCAGTGCCATGCTGTTTTGGTTACTTTAGCCTTTTAGTATAGTTTGAAGTCAGGTAATGTGATGTCTTTGGCTTTGTTCTTTTTGCTTAGGACTGCTTTGGCTCTTCGGATTCTTTTTAGGTTCCATATTAATTTTAGGATAATTTTTTCCTTTTGTGAACTAATTCACATCTCTCACCCACTGTCTTATTAAGAAGTTCATTCACAATGAGTTGTTCATATTCATTATTAAAGTTGTTTATATAATACATTAGTCATTTATGTTGCAGACTTTTTTTCTGTCTCTGGTGTCATGTGTGGAAAGATGTTTGTCATCCTTTAACTACTTACTCTTACTTACCTAAATTATTTTTAGGACCTCAATGATTTCATTTTTATATTTCAATTTTAATCCACATGGAATATATTTGGGGGTTTGATATGAGCAAGGGGCTTGATGGTTTCCCAAGTGGTTAAATATTAACCAGATGTATTAAATTCTATATTCCAGCCTTTCTAGTCTGTTCCATGGGCATGTTGTCTATTTCCATCACAATATCAAATTGTTTACATTATTATAAATTTACAAATTTTTTTGAAACAGGGTCTCACTCTGTTGTCCAGGCTGGAGTGCAGTGGTGCAATCACAGCTCACTGCAGCCTTGAAGTCCTGGGCTTAAGCCATCCTCCCACATCAGCCTTCTGAGTAGCTGGGACTGCAGGTGTGCACTACCACACCTGGCTGATTTTTAAAAGGTTCTGCAGAGATGGGGTCTCTCTCTGTTGCTCAGGTTTGTCTTGAACTCCTGGCCTCAAGCGATCCTCCTGCCTCAGCCTCCTAAATTGTTGGGACTACAGGTGTGAGCCACTGTGCCTGGCCTACGGTATGTTTTTTAATACGTTTTAATATCTGGTAGGTTATCCACCCAGATTCTGGCCAGGGGTTGCATTAAATCAGTAAGTTAATTTGGAAACAACTGAAATATGTAAGATATTGATCCCCCACTGCTGGAACATGCTGAACATCTCTACCCGTACAATGGTTCTTTTGTGTCCCCGGTACAATTTCATGATGCGGATTGTACACACTTCCCATGAGTATCGTTCCTGGGTATTCCATTTTTGATTCTATCATGAGTGGAACTGCTCACCTGTCACATCTGCTGACCTTGCAGGCAGAGGACTATGCTGTGCACACTTCTCATCTGTAGGCACTGTCTCTGCAGCTTTCACAAACGGGGCACAGCTGGTTCCAAAGCCTTCACTGAGCAGTCATCCCACAGGCACCCAGGGCTGTCACCACCAAGGGGTGCCAGCACTTTCCTGCGGGACACAGGACCTCCCCAGTCTGGCTGCAGCTTACTTTGAAACTCCTTTGTCCCCTCCAGCCCTCCAGCACCTGTCCAGTCTCATCAGACACGGCACACTTATACACACTGGACCCCTCTCCCAGCTGGAAAAGCCTCCCCATACTTCCCTGCCTGTGGAAACGGTTCTCCTCTAGATTCACTCCGATGCTACCTCCACAATCCAAATTCATGAATCCCTACTGGAAGTCCATCTTGCACGGTAGCTTATTTTAATCTACTTTGTGATAAGAATCACTCACATGTCTGTGTCCCCTATCAGGTGTGAAAGCACACCCCGCCCTAAGTCATCCTGTCACAAATCCAGCGCTGTGCCCACAGCTGCAGCAAATGCATGTTGACAAACTGGATCAAAGAAACCTCAGGAGTGGAGAACCTGCTCCTCCCTGCTCACTCCCTGAGCCAAAAGGAAGAAGTACTCCAGGAAGACAGGAGGCTGAGGACAAAGGAACATTTATGCCTTTGCAGAGTGGATGGGGGTGCAGGCCAGCCCTGCTCAGCCTGCACTCCCAGAACCGTCCCAACGAGGTCCCAGAACCTTTCCGACAACAGAGGAGCCAATCCGCTCTCCCTTGGGAGAGGGAGCCTGTTCTTGGAAATCAAGTCTGCCTCACTATGGCCCAGACATGCTCAGGCAAAGGCTAAGTTCTCAGCCCCAGTCACAGAGCAGATTCGCCTGCAAAGCTTGTTCAGCATCAGAAGGTCCCACCCAGCCCTCCTGAGTCAGCTTGGCAGGGTGCAGGCAGGGCAGCCACAAGTGGTGCCGATACCGGGCCAATCTGCAGCCCAGGTGAGCGCACCTCCATCTCCCTGGCCTTCCTTGAATAGGATCCAGATGGGCAAAGGAGGAGGAAACCAACATTGGGCAGTGCCCAGAGGCAGGCCTTGGGCTCGGAAGGCTCTTGACATGTACTATGGTGTTCCCTCAGTGAACCTGGGTGAATGCTTGTCCCCATTTACAGATCAAGATACACAGTCAAAAATGTAAGTCTCATCCCCGGGTGACCAGGCTGGGCCTAGGACCAACCCCAATCCCCTACATTTGAGAAATCCATCCTTTTTTTGCTTAGCTAAAACTCCGAAGTTCCTGAAAGTCCCACATATCTATCTCTCAGTAATCCCCACATACCCATCTCTCGGCAATCCCCACATACCCATCTCTCGGCAATCCCCACGTACCCATCTCTCGGCAATCCCCACGTACCCATCTCTGGGCAATCCCCACGTATCCATCTCTCGGCAATCCCCACGTATCCATCTCTCGGCAATCCCCACCTCTCGGCAATCCCCACCTCTCGGCAATCCCCACGTACCCATCTCTCGGCAATCCCCACGTACCCATCTCTCGGCAATCCCCACCTCTCGGCAATCCCCACCTCTCGGCAATCCCCACGTATCCATCTCTCGGCAATCCCCACGTATCCATCTCTCGGCAATCCCCACCTCTCGGCAATCCCCACATCCCCATCTCTCGGCAATCCCCATCTCTCGGCAATCCCCATCTCTCGGCAATCCCCACGTACCCATCTCTCGGCAATCCCCACGTATCCATCTCTCGGCAATCCCCACATATCCGTCTCTCGGTAATCGCCACCTACCCGTCTCTCGGTAATCCCCACGTATCCGTCTCTCGGTAATCCCCACGTATCCGTCTCTCGGTAATCCCCAGGTACCCGTCTCTCGGTAATCCCCACGTATCCGTCTCTCCGTAATCCCCACATATCCATCTCTCGGTAATCCCTAAGGCTGAGGCCCCTGAGCACTTGATCCTGAGACGTGCTCAGAAGCCAGGGCTGCTTGCCTCACAGAACGGGCTCTGTCTGAGGTGGGGTCTCTCTGCGTTCCTGCAGCTCCTCCTGCACCCGTGCACAGCTACGCCCAGCCACCGGCCAGCCCCTCCTGCACTGAGTCATTCCCGCCTCTGTGACTCGGCCCCAGGTCGTGGAGACCCTGAGTCCCACTCCCACCCAGGGCCACATTATTACTTTCTCGGGCCCCATGCACACTCACCCTCCTGTGCCCCTTGCTCCACTTAAAAAAACAATTACAAAAGCATATTTTCCGATTGTGTCAGTACAAAGGTGAATATATTAATATTACATATTAAAACATTTTCTTTGACCTAAAGTTTGTGTTTTTCTTCTTTTTTAATTTCTTTTCTTTTCTTTTTTTGAAGAAGGCATCACAGCTCAGTGTTTATCATCCGATTAAAGAAATTAAAATGGCTGGGAGCGGTGGCTCATGCCTGCAATCCCAGCACTTTGGGAGGCCGAGGTGGGCGAATCATGAGGTCAAGAGTTCGAGACCAGACTGACCAACATGGTGAAACCCCGTCTCTACTAAAATACAAAATATGCCCATGCACAGGGCATGGTGGTGCGTGCCTGTAGTCTCAGCTACTCAGGAGGCTGAGGCAGGGGAATCGCTTGAACCCGGGATGCAGGGGTTTCAGCAAGCGGAGATCACACCACTGCACTCCAGCCTGGCACAGAGCAAGACTCCCTCTGAAAAAAAAAGAAAAGAAAAGAAAAAAAGAAATTAAAACACTTTCACAGGCCTCTCAAATTACAATGGGCCCTTGGCACTGTGCCACCTATGCCCAGTGGGCCAGCCTGGACCCGTCATGAGCAGTGCAGGATGCCCAGAACACTCCCCAGGGAAGACCAGCTCAAGCACAAGCTGCCTATGATGCCATGCAGCTCCAATTAGCTTGACACCTAGCTCTCTCTCACAGGGGAGTCTAGGCCAAGGTCCCCTGCAAGACTGGGCTGCGGAGGGAAGCACATGCCTGCAAGGATCCGAAAGCATCTTGTGAGGGGCCAGGAAGGAGACAGGGGTCTGGGGTGTCTCATGATCCCTGAGCAGACAAAACGACTTATATATTTCTAATGCTGAAAACTTTACCAGGCTAGCTGATGCTTACGGTTACTTTTAATGCCTGGAAACTAAAAAGAAATGAAATATAGAATTCAATAAAACTGAGTAGCAATTCACTATGAGAGTTGAGTTAGCTGAGCCTACTACACCTTTAAATTTGTAGGCCGGGTGCAGTGGCTCACGCCTGTAATCCTAACACTTTGGGAGGCCGAGGTGGGCAGATTGCCTGAGCTCAAGAGTTCGAGACCAGCCTGGGCTACAGTGAAACCCCATCGCTACTAAAATACAAAAAATTAGCCAGGCATGGTGGTGTGCACCTGCGGTCCCAGCTACTTGGGAGGCTGAGGCTGGAGAATCACTTGAACCCCGGAGACAGAAGTTGCAGTGAGCCGAGATCGAGCCACTGCACTCCAGCCTGAGTGACAGAGAGAGACTCCATCTTAAAAAAAAAAAAATTGTGATCACATTTGGTTATCTCTTTTAGACTATATTCTGCTAATTCATATTATTTTTTAAAATTCATGAGGAAAATGGTACTTTGTCTCATAGCTGGAGTGAAAGCCTCACCACTTGCAGAAGCGCTGTGGTCCCAGGGCACCCCCTAATGGAACCTACTCAAATTGCAAGCAAAGTACCCAAGAAGAAAAAGCAAATTGCGAAAGGATAGCCTGCCATACCCACTTCTTTGAGAGGCCACAAATATTAATTATCCAAACACAGATTTTTATGTCTTTATATATGAATCCCTGATGTACATGCATTATCTAGAAATGAAATCAACACTAGGTCACGTATTTATACAGGCTATTATTTCTCAATATGTGTCAGATGTTGATGTGATTAATTAAATATGACACCTAGTCAAGTCTCAAAATTCAGTGTCTGTCTTTCTGCTGATATGCATTTTCCCAACTGATGAATTGTGAAAACATAGTTACTGTCATATGAAAGGTTTCTCAAATTGTTCAATATTACAAAGGGAACTTCATACTCAGAAAAACTGGGAACTCTGGCTTTAGGGCAGAGTTTCCAGCCTTTACAAAAGCAAACACCATGGCAGGCCATCTTGGATATTGATCCTTGGAGGGAATTTCATGGGAATTCCACTTTCGTTGACAGTGAAGAGCTTAAGCCACAAGTTTGTCCAAAAGCCATGTGTCCATCAGAAGAGCAAAGAACTGCTGTAGTATTAACATGCTATTACAACAGAAGTATTTATTTAGGAACTGGGGAGAAACAAGAACAGACAATGTTTGGGAAGTCTCTGCTCCTTCAGTTAATGATGCTGGCACATGGCGAGCAGTTCACTCAGGTTCACCCCGGGAGCCATAAGACTCAGATGCAGCCACTCTGGTGCCACGTGACCACTGACCAAGTGCAAGTTAGGATCCTCCTGGCAGACCCTGGGCTAGAGCTGCCAGCTCGGGATCCCAGCCCAGCGCGTCAGGGGCTTCAGTGACCACCTCCCTCTCTGCCCCACCTTGGTCTCCTGGGCTGGGGACAAGCAAGCCACTTTCACCTCAAAATAAAGACATCATTTCTGCTTTTAATTAGTGGGGTAATACGCAAGGCTATAATATATCCCTTAAGTACCTAACAGTGCTTGGAACACAGCTCGGGCTCAGCCAACCACGGAGCCATTCCCATCTCCCTCTGCTCAGCTTTTATTCTCACAGAAAGGAGCCAGTTATGTTTACTCCTTCAGAAGGCGAAGAAGGACTTAACAGCCAGGGCTAATTATGTGCTCATGCTGGGCCCAGCGAGGTATGCTCCACAAAACACACCTCCCCTAAGGGACCCCCCAGGGCACGGCAACCCCCCAGGCATGGCCCATCTCCTCCCTCCTACTCCTCCACCTCCCATGACCCAGGGGCCCTGTCCAGCACCTCCACCCAGCAGGTCTTATTCCATTTTAACCAAGAATGCCTTAACCCCCCAAAAAGGGGGTGCTGAATGAGGTCTCATTATAATAAAAATATTGTTTCCAACTTTCTTGGACATCAATTACAATAGATCTGCCATTTCCACACAAATGCTCGCCTTTCCTTCTCCCTACAGCCCTAGGAGGCAGATGCCACAACCTCGCAGAGGGCAGAGGAGGAAAGTCAGCCCAAGGCTGCACCTGAAGCCACCTAAATAGCACGGGCCCCACCAGGGTGTGGTCCAGGACGACCCAGCTCTCAGTCTGTCCCTTTCCTTCCCCTTCTCTCCTGTGGCAGCTGCTGCCAGTAGGGGCTGGGGAGAGGCAGGAGGGAAGGAAAGGGGAAGAAGGAGGGAAAGAAGAGGCTCTTGGCTGGACTCCAGCCAGGGTCCAGTCCCAGGTGGGACTTCAAGGAAGAAGGAGCTGACCAGGGAATAAAGGGTCCCTCCCTCACCTAGGCTTAGCCCCAGGCCTTGGGCACACTTAGGGGAAGAACTTGCCCAAGAGTGTTCACTAGCATTAAGTGAAACCCTGGGTGGGTTACCAGGACACGTCCTGACACTGTTTCCAAGTTATCGGCTCAAGACAGGTTAAAAACAAGGTGACAAGGAAAGGACCCTGGGTTCAAATCCCTGCATAACTCGTCTGTGCCTCAGTTTGCTCCTCTGTAAAGTGGGGATAAAAACAGTGAGAGAGGAAGCAATCATGGCAGCGCCTGTGTGTCAGCTGAATAGCCACAACAGTACTGAAACCCACAACTACAAAGCACGCGTGGGCAGAGGGTCAAGGGCATCGAGGTTCACCCAGAGGAACAAAGGCTGCATTCATGGGGAGCGTGCCCCCTGAGGGAAGCGGGATAAAGGTGGACTCACAGCTCTCGCTCAGCAGCTATGCAATCCTGCCAAACTGACTTCACTTTGCTAAGCCTGGGTCTTCCCACTTATAAAACACACAGGGGCCAGGCGCGGTGGCTCACGCCTGTAATCCCAGCACTTTGGGAGGCCGAGACGGGGGGATCACGAGGTCAGGAGATGGAGATGACCCTGGCTAACAGAGAAATGCCGTCTCTACTAAAAATACAAAAAAACTAGCTGGGCGAGGTGGCGGGCGCTTGTAGTTCCAGCTACTCAGGAGGCTGAGGCAGGAGAATGGCGTGAACCCGGGAGACGGAGCTTGCAGTGAGCTGAGATCCGGCCACTGCACTCCAGCCCGGGCAACAGAGTAAGACTCCGTCTCAAAAAAAAAAAAAACAAAAAACAAAAAACCAAAAAAAAAACACACAGGGTGACGGCGAGGATTAAATAAGACGGTAAAGGCGAAGCTACCCAAAAGGCAGAGCAATGCTTGACGGGTGGAAAACAGCATCAAATCTCTGAGCTGGAAAGGGCTTCCCTTCTAAACGCACACAAGTGCGTGCACACACATGGACACACACACACACTTTATTAATTATTTTAAATCACAATACGGGGTGGGCAGGAGGGAGGGGTTATGCATTTGGCAACCTGGATTATCCAGTATTTATACGCTTCAAAAAATTGTATTTTTTTTACAATTTTTAAGATCTCATTTAATATGGTTAGAAGAATTGAAAGAAAAACCGCTGTAGCTGGTAAAATAATTATTACAATTTACTTCACAATACACAATCAACGCTTACCCCTCAAAAGTTAAAGGAAACCAGCTGTTACATACAAATCAAATCCTATTTTTAATTCACAAAGAGAAGGTGCCATAGAAACCTAAGGTGACTCATCTGGTACATGTGAAATGAGTATTATTTTCTCTTTTTAAAAAAATATGGGTTCCCTGGACAGGCCTAATTCTTGGATGGGCTAGAAGCATGAGACACTGTACCCTCCCAGGATTAGAATGGGGAAGGCTGTCTCCCTCCACCTCAACTTAGAGGGGGCTGGGCGCCTTCTTTCTATCTCCGCCCACCATCCTTTTGGGAGCTTACAGGGCAGGGAGCACCAGGCCTCTTTAAACAGTCCATCTCTGCAGGGGTGACACCTACTGCTGGCTCCCAAGAGCATGCACCATGAGGCCAGTAGCTGCCCCCACAGTGTCCAACCCTCTGCAGGCCCCCAGCTGCACTTGGGGTTGCTAAAGACAATGTGTCTCCTGGAACCCTTCCTCAGCAATGTTCTCTCTGAACACTGAAAATACAATGAACCACTCAGAGGGGCGGCTTCGAACTCTACAGACACCTGAATTCACAGTAATTACGCACAAAGGCCTGTTTGAAGAGGCAAAGAGAAATGTTGTTCATAAACTGAAGGCGAATCAATTATGACTCATGAAAACACATTGGCTATTAACTTAGCAGTGGGTTAATTCCTGCCTCCTTCCCACGCCTGCAGCGAAGGGTTGCTCGGCATTGACTCAACATGGCCAGGAACGGGGAAGAGAGCGCAAAGGTTCTCCAATGCCCAGATAGACTCACCAGACAGCCCCTTACAACCCACCCACCCTCTCAGCTAGGGCGGGTCCCCAGGGATTCTAAGTACTTGGTTTGTATGCAAGGTAAATCTGCAGGAACTATTTGCCTGCGGCTTCCCCTCATTTCTCCACCTGCTTTGAAAGTCAGGCTGGGAAGCGTCCAATCTGACTTCCAAGAGACAGCAGGGAGGGAGGCTTCAGGGCTCATGTCAAGAGGCGCCACTATGGACGTATCTGGTTTCCCCTGTGGACGGAGGCGGAGGTCGCAGAGCCTCCTCCACTAACGCAGAGCAGCAGGTGGGACTCTCCCCGGGGCGGGTGGATGGTGGAAGGTGTGCGACCTGGAGCCACCAATGACTCCCTGGCCATGCTGGAGGCAGGAGTTACTGGCGGCCAGCTCTGCAGTGTCACTCTGCGGTGGTTCCAGCACATGAAGCTGAGGCCCAAGCTTGCAACAATTCTGTGGGTCCTGAATTCCCTGCGCTAAATCCTCTTCTGCCTCAGCGAATGAGAGTGAATCCTGAGTAACACAGACGCTGCCAACCAAGATTCAGGAAATCTTGGTAAAGATTCATCTCTTGGGGAAAAAAAAAACTTGGTGTGAAAAAATTATTTCAGGCAGGACATATCAAAGGAGGAGTCTGGTATATACACAGGAAATCTACTTAGGAGACAGTACACAAAGGCACTGATCAGACAAACATGCAAAAAAATACAAAACCCATGATGCACAAAACATCACAATTTTAAATGACAAATGCACAAGCACGTATATCGTCATGTTACTAACTGGCAAATGGTTGAAAATGACTTAATTAAATGTCCATCCCAGACAGGGCTCGGAGACTAGAACCTATCCCTACAATGGAATTTCTTGCAGCCCTGAGAATGGATGCAAATGAAGAATATCTAATAATCTAGTACTGTGGAAAAGAGGCTCAACTTGTACCATTCATTTTGAAAAGGGAGCTCATGGCCAGGTGCGGTGGCTCATGCCTGTAATCCCAGCACTTTGAGAGGCCGAGGTAGGTGGAGCACTTGAGGTCAGGCATTCAAGACCAGCCTGGCCAACATGGTGGAACCCTGTCTCTGCTAAAAATACAAAAAAAAAAAAAAAAAAAAAAAACAACTAGCCAGGTATGGTGGTGCGTGCCTGTAATCCCAACTACTCGAGAGGCAGAAGAATCTCTTGAACCTGGGAGGCGGAGGTTGCAGTGATCACAAATTGCGCCACTGCATTCTAGCCTGGGCGACAAAGAGAGACTCCTTCTCCAAAAAAAAAAAAAAGACAGCTCACAAAACAATACAGGCATTACCTCTTTGGGGTAAATATGTACTCTAGTGCATATACGTATGTATGTGTAGTCACTCTAGCATAGACAGAAGTTCGGAAGGCTATGCCCCAAATGTTGTAAGAGATCCACTCCTGTTCCGCTCCCAGGCTTGACGATAGAGACCGTTACTGCAGCACCCGGCCTCAAGCCACGTAACACAGTGGCCGAAGAGCAGCCTGACTGAGGTGAGGGAAATCTCAAGTCTATTCAGAGCCCCAGACAGCTGACTGGCCTTCTCCGTGCTACCTGCTGGGCCCTCCCTGCTGGCTGGCCTGGCCACGTCCGGTCTACGGGGCTTCCTCCCCTACCGAGAGGCCAGATACTCAAGAGTCTGATGCAGGCCCACAAAATTCATTCAGTCATTTCTGTTTTAGAGTGTGGTACCACATAAGACCTGCACACCACCACACCTCCACTCAAAGACCTGTCTTGGCTCACAAAGGCTGTGAAAAGAACAAGACAACTCCGGCCAAGCCTCACCAAGCGAGTGACTCAAACCTTCAAAATGCTTGTGTTTGTCTATAAAAGTGCCATTTTCAACCAGAGAGCATACTGGAAGCACTAACACACACAGGAGAATTTCAGAATGTGATTTCCAATGGCGCATGTAGCTGACACCCAGCAATCGACCAAAACTACATGGAACTCAGTTCCTGTAGAAATGATCACAGCTCAGAGACCGAATCACCCAGCCCCACAGACAGGTGTGGCCGTGTGACTCAGACCTCAAGGGAGTGGGTCTGACCCCTGAAAACACATCATTTCTTCTCCCTCCTCACCTCCACTGGACAAGCTAGTGCTGCAGAATCAAAGTCACAAATCTTCCATGCAGAAAAGATCCGCAAAAAAGTTCTTGGTACCCCTCCCTGGGGAAGAAAGGTCAATAATTAAAGTACTAAAGCAAGATCATAGAAACTCCGGAGCCAGGAGAGGGGTGTTAAACCCAGGTTAGAAAGGAGGTGAAGAGTGGAGACAGGGCTTCAGAGCACTTGCGGTATTTCCCATGCCACCTGCACAGAAGGGACAGAACCTGAGAGCCACGGTCTGGGTCGACGTCCATGGACCCGGTGTGGCCCCTCTGCCCACTGCACCTGCTCCCTTACCTGTCTGGTGCAGACCTTGTGTGTAGTCGCGGAGGTGTCAAGAGCTGGAGCTCAGAGAACAGCCCGGTGTGCTCCAGACTCCAAGCAGCATCTACAGTGGGATGGGTGAGCCGCCTCCCTGGTCATGTCTCTGTCCCGAGGAGCCAAGGGAAGAAACCGTCCCTAAGCACAAAGTTCAGTGTCTGTGGACCTGAAGTGAGTGTAAGCAAAGCTTCACGAACCTCTACAGACCCCCGCCTGGTCCCAGAATGCCCCAGGCACGGCAGGCTCCCCCATCTGGACGGGATGATGGCTTCACAAAAATATGCCCAATCTCCAAACCCATTCCCAGGGACGAGTTTAGTGTCTTCTGTAAGGGGCATTTGTTAAATTGTTTGGGAACATTCAGTTCTGAAGCAAAAAACAACAAATGCAACGGGCGAATCTCACAGGATATGTCAGGTAGAGATAAATAGTAAGTAGAGCAGGTGTGTATCAAACAGAGGAGGAGATGCGAGCTCTAAGACACCTAGTATTCATGAAGTGCCAGATGGACCCAAGGCAGCTGGGCAGCAAAGACTCACTATACATTCGACATGGAAAAGGTGTTCAACACCACGACACATTCATATGCACGGGACCAATTACCCAGAGGAACCTGATATTCCCTCAAAATTCGCTTCCCCACTGGTGATCCAATTCTGGTCCTCTGAATCCAAGGCTGTTCAACACACTCACTAGTGAGCCCAGACATGGCAGGGCAGAACCATCCCTCTGTCTCTCCAACAGGACAGGGGCGTATGTCTTGGCCCAGGGCAGCTCCCATCTGTGGTCCCCATGCAAGGGCTTCAAGTCACGTCCTTCTCCCCACACATTGGTGGGGAGGGCAGATGCTGCAGAGCAAGAGGGGACACGCGGATGCCTTCCAGCTACCCCATCCCTGTCCCCACCTTCTGTCCTGTGTCTCTGCCCCATCCCCGTCCCCACCCTCTGTCCTGTGTCCCTACCCCATCCCCACCCTCTGTCCTGTGTCCCCTACTGCATCCCTGTCCCACCCTCTGTCCTGTGTCCCTACCCCATCCCTGTCCCCACCCTCTGTCCTGTGTCCCTACCCCATCCCTGTCCCCACCTTCTGTCCTGTGTCCCCTACTGCATCTCTGTCCCCACCCTATCCTACCTATATCACCTACCCCATCGCTATCTCACCCCTGTCCCCTCACTTCTCCCTGTGTGTTCTAAATTGCATCAAGGTTGCTCCCCACATGACAGCTTCCACCGGCAGCTGTGCTCAGGAGCACTGTGTATGGCAGTTATGCTCATTTTCCTTAAATGCCATCAGACCTCAGATGTAGAAGGACCCTTTATTGCTTTAGGGAGCGTTACTAGTGGGGGTCCTAATTGGTAATTATAACAAATGCCCTTTCACCTTCTTACAAGAAAGACAATAAGAGAGTAATACCTACAAATAATTTATGGAGCATTTTCTATGTTTGTCACACAGCACTCCATGTAACGCTCTTGTGTGTGTGTGCATGTGTGTGTGTGTGTGTGTGTGTGTGTCTGCCACCTCCCACCCCATCTAAGGGGTGACTGAGGTTGCAGGACTTCTAAGTGGCACAGCAGAAACCAGAGCCTGGGCTGGGTATGGTGGCTCACGCCTGTAATCCCAGCACCTCGGGAGGCCATGGTGGGTGGATCACTTGGAGTTGGAGACCAGCCTGGCTAACATGGAGAAACCTCGTCTTTACTAAAAACACAAAAATTAGCCAGGCGTGGTGACAGGCACCTGTAATCCCAGCTACTTAGGAGGCTGAGGCAAGAGAATCCCTTGAACCCAGGAGGCAGAGGTTGCAGTGAGCAGAGATCACGCCACTGCACTCTAGCCTGGGTGACAGAGCAAGACTCCCTCTCAAAAAAAAAAAAAAAAAAAAGACACCAGAGCCTGACTCTCCTGACCTTGACTGGACCAACTGCTTTAAAAAGAAGGCAACCTCCCTGCCATTTTCCCCTCCCACATATGGGGCAGCGTTTCCGACAGCAGTTTCTTGGGAACTGCACACCCCGCAGCTGATAGTTCTGGTGCTTCCCACAGACATGAGAATTTAAGGGTAGATACCAAGGACAGACTAGTGTATGGACCTCAGAGGTTAAGGCAAATATTTCTGGAAGTTATTCAACTACACACATAGTTAAAAACCAGCCCCACACACCACAGCCAGGAGGAGGCCTGAGCAAATAAATACCTTTTAGAAATGATCTTCCATAATTTCCTTTCACAGATACCCAGATCATAAGAAAAATGTCTAAGAATCCTTCCTACCAGCAGTCTCCTCTGGAATGGTATCTGAGCCTGTGAAAAGCCGAGGGCTGACGCTGCTAAGGGAGTGCTCTGTTACATCACACGCCTGTCTTACCGTTTCTCATCATTTCACTGCTAAATTCACTGGGCACCGCCAGCAACAGCGTCTCTTGTTCATTATCCACTTGGCTCAGGATTATGGGTTAGACTCCCTTAAATGCAATACAAATATCTTCAAGGTAATCTGTCAAAACTCCCCTTCCAAATCCTTTGTGAACTGAGTGTGAACTAAACCCAGGGCTCGGGCTTGACAAGGGCTCATCTTATTCGCCAGAAGAAGCAATTACGACTCAGACCTTTCCGGCTTGTAGTGAGTGCCAAGCACACGGGGGGTTGCTCGGATGACGAGGCGGCAACAGCATAAATAGGAACGGTGGTTTGGAAAACGCCGATCCCCATGAGAGTGGGCCGGCCTGTGCACCCAGAAAGCCATTCGGTCCCCGCAACGCCGCCGCCAGCTACTCCTTCGTCGCCTTCTCCCAGCCCTGACTGAAGTCTCCAGCAGCCCTGATGGCTCTCCCAGTCTTTTTCAGGTAATAAAAAGGCCTAGCACACTTAACCTAGGGCAGTGATGAATACAGAAATATTTTAAACTTCCTTTTATGTATCAAGGGCAAAGCCTGGAAGCTGGAGCCTAGAGCTCTCCCCAAAGCCATGATGTGCAGAGGACAGAAGACAGAACCTAAGAAACAGCCCCGACCCATGGATAGAAAAATGCCCTCTGGGCCTGGGACAGGAACCCAGGCACTGAGCACTTACCGCTGTGCACCCCCCTGGAGGGGCAGGGGTGGGGCTGCGGGGACTCTGGGAAGGCCGAGCTCAGAACAGTAGAACTGGAGGCCTAACACAGCTCAGCACAACCTGGGCGGGCTCCCAGGTGCCCAATAGGGGCCCAGAAGAGAACTCAGAGTGTGGGGACCTCTGGGCCAATGCAAGAGCCAGGTCCCCGCTGTGGCCCACCCTGGGAACACCAGCTGCACAATGATGGAAACATGAGCAGGAGGCTCCATGTGGAGGGGAAGGGGACGCACTGGGGCACCGCAAGAGGACCAGATGACCAGCCAGGGCCGCTCCTCTCCAGCTCTGATGGGACTACAACCCTCTCCTGGTGCCCAGGGGTGACTTGTAGCAAAAAGGAGTCCCCGAGGAGTAACCTGGAGAGACTGAGAGACTGACTCTCCAGGGACAAAGCTACCTCTAAGCTAAATAGCGACTGAAGTAATACCATTGATTGGGCTCCGGAAAAGCGGAACCATGCACTGGGAACTGAGTATACCAAAAAGGGAACGAAGGGACTTCACTGGGGACAGCAAAATCAAGCTCACTTACACAAAATTTTGCACCCTTCCACAATAAACCCGGGGCAGGTTTCCACCCAGAGTCTGCCTGCAACACAAGCAGTATTTATGTGCACAACAAGCGACTGCATGACAAGGCACGAGGCCAGCCTGCAGGGGAAGAGCTAGTGGCTGCAAGGTAGCTAAGTCAAGGTAGCTAAGTGGGTATACAGGCCCACCAGCACATCGCAGAAAACCTGCCCTCCTGGAGGCCGGGTACCTTTACATCTATTCTCTCATTTAACCGACAGCATCCCTGAGGGCTGGCCAGCTGAGTCCATTTCAGCTGCTATAACAAAATACCATAAACCGAGCAGCTCATAGACAACATTTATTCCTCACAGTTCTGGAGGCTGGAAGTCCAAGAGCAAGGCACTGGCAGGTTGGGTGTCTGGTGGGGGCCTGTTCCTCACAGAAGGCGCCTCCTCGCCGTGTCCTCACGTGGTAGAAGGGACAAGCAAGCTCCTTGGGCTTCTTTTATAAGGGCACCAAGCTCATTCATGACCTATCACTTCCCAAAGGCCTCATCTCTTAATACCATCACCTTGAGGATTAGGAATCAACGTATGAATTTTTGGGGGGACACAAACATTCAAACCATAGCACTATCACTACTCTCATTTCCCTGAAGAGCACACTGAGATTGGTCAAGATTCTTTTTTGTTTTTTTGTTTTGGTTATGGTTTTTTTTTGTTTGTTTGTTTTTTTTTGAGACTGAGTCTCACTCTGCCACTCAGGCTGGAGTGCAGTGGTGTGATTTCAGCTCACTGCAACCTCTACCTCCCTGGTTCAAGCAATTCCCCTGCCTCAGCCTCCCGAGCAGCTGGGATTACAGGTGCACGCCACCACATCCTGTTAAATTTTTTGTATTTTTAGTAGAGACGGGGCTTCACCACATTAGCCAGATTGGTCAGGAACTCCTGACCTCAGGCAATCCACCTGGCTTGGCCTCCCAAAGTGCTGGGATTACAGGTGTGAGCCATCGCGCCCAGCCAAGATTCACCTTAACTAGCCCAAGAGGGCCAAGCAGAGCAGTGATCCCAGTAGGACAGCCACCTGTTAGTGAGCCTCATATGCCTGATCCTCTGCAGTAGCTGAGCTGCGCAGCATCCACGGATGGTACACTTGATTTTCTAAGTGAGGAAATAGATGCTTAGAGATTAAGAACTTGACTCTCAGAGCAGGTCCAGAATTAGGGTGAGGCAAGGGAAGTACTCACCACAGGCACAAAATTTAAGGGGATACCAAAAATGCAGTCAGGTAAATGCCTTATTACAACATTTTAAAACATCAACACAAATACAGAAATCCACAATGTACAAAATCTCACACTTTTAAAAAAAGACAGGATCAGTGATCCTGATTTTTCCTCTTGCCTCACGCTCCAAGATGGCACAGCACGGGAGCCGAGCCCAGAAACCAGCCCAGCTCAACCTTCTCCACCAGCTCCAAAGCAGGGACGCCTGATGTCATCACACGACACTGTCTCTAGATATCTTTCTCCTCACAATTTTATAACCTCAATAGGTTCTTAGGATGACCACAGTGCTCCATCATTCCAGGCGTGCGTCCGTGGGACCGAGCTCCAGGGAAAATACCAGGGGTCTACACAGATTCTAGTCTATGGTATATGCAAATGAAGGAAGGCTGCAGGCTCAAATAACCGAGTAGGATACTTTAAGACCAGTTTGGGAAGGTGTGAGCTGGCTCTAAAAGGGTAACACAGCTGCCTGTCTTCCACTTGGATTTCCTGGCTCAAAACTGTCAGCAGGACCTAATGCCTGCAAGAGGCTTGCACCTACACGGAGTCACATTCACACAGTGGCACTGCTTCTGACTTGCATTTAAAAGCAAGTGACTATTATGCTCCGATCACATGTGAACTTCATACCAACGCTTTGTTCTGTTCAACAAATATTTGTTGATTAAAAATGTGAACACTTCCTAGATCAACTCCAGAATCCCTCCCGGGTGGCGTGTAATCAAAGCCTAAAACCTGTTAAATAAACCATCACCTAAAGCACAAGGCAGTTCGTGAATGTGTGCACTCCTTTCCCCTGCAAGGGCGTGTGGAGACAGTGGGCATAAAGACCTTGCATGCTAACAATTTCAACCGAGCAGGACCTTCTCTCCCTCCTCTTTCATTTTCCTGGCGCGTAAACGGCTGGTTTTGCCTCATAATGGAAAGTTGAGTCCAGCAAAGTGAGCAAAGGGAAACTTTGGGCACTCGCACCAGAGCGTCCGGCTCCCCCCTCGGCCCCAGGAGCTGCCCAGGGCTTCGGTGGCGGGGGTGGCGCCTCTCCCGGTCCGAGGGGGCCTCTGGCCTCACGGTCTCTGCCCTCGACCCCCTAGCCCCAGCCCGCGCCACCCCCGCCCGGTGCCTCCGCGCCCACCCCGTCTTCGACCCACGCCTGCCTTGGGCCACGCGATTTCAAACCCCTTGAGGTACCTGGCACGGGAGCTTGGCCCGGGCTCGGCGAGACGCGCAGAGAAGGGCACCTTTCGCGGGGTGCGGCGAGCCGGGGCTGCTCCCGCCGCGGTGCGCGTCTGGCCCCCGCCCGAAGCTGCGCCGACGCAGCAGGTGGCCGCGCGGCCTCCAGACAGCCCGGGTCTGCGGCCGGAGAGCGGGACACGGGCGCTGACACTACCCTCCCGCGGCCGGCCCGGCCCTGCGCCCGGCGCGCTCCCAGCTTCCAGCTCCCAGCTGCTGGCGCGCCGGCTCCGCTCGGCTCCGCTCGGCTCGGCGGGGGCGGACGCGGCTCAGCTCCCCTCGCCGGCCGCCGCGCGCACCTCCCCCGCGGCGCGCCGCTCCCAACGCCGCCTCCGCAGCCGGCCGGGCGGAGCGGGGCCGAGACCTCGGGGCTGGGGGTGCGGGCGCCGGCCTGGGCCTTGGCCGCCCCGCGGGAGGCGGGAGGCGGGAGGCGGGAGGGCGATCGGGGTGCGGGCCCGGCTGCCCAGCGCTCCCTCCCGAGCCCGCGCCGCTCCCGACCCGCCTCGGCTTGTCCGCGCAGCGGCGCTGTCGGGGCTCCGGGAGGGCCGGGGCGCACCGGAGACCCTGAGCGGGCGTCAAGTCAGTCCGGGACAGGCCCAGGGCACCGGCGCGCGCCGGGGAGAGGGACCCGGGACTCCAGGTCACCTCCGGATGCGCCCTCGGAGTCGGTGGCCTGCGGCAGGCGTGGGCGCCGGGGGAAGGAAGTGTGCGTTTGAATAAAAGTAAAAGTTTGTTATTGTTGTTGTTTTATAACCGTGTGGGGCCCGAGCGTCTCCAGGCTAATTAGGGAAGCTGCCGCCCAGTCTGGAGGTGATTCATGGGTGTGACACTGGCGAGTGTGGGAAGAAAAACAGCTGATGCCGTCTCAGCTGCGCTCGCCTTTCTTTATTTTCTTTCTTCTTTTTTAAAAATGCTTTTTCTTGTAAAGACAGGGCTGGTCCATTTAGGGAGACCGCGCACGAGGGAGGCGCCTTGGGTGGTCACCCAGCGAATCTCCTCCGGAGCCCGAGCCGCGGCGTGGGTCTGCGGATGGTTCAGCCCGGCGGCCCCTTCCCCGGCGGTGCCCGCCCCGGGCCAGGCAGGCGAGAGGCGCGGGAGCTGCGTCCCAGCGGGGAGCCCAGGCCGCTACCAGTCCGCAGGGGACGCCTTCAGCCCGGGCTGGAAGAGATGATGCTAACGTCAGACGGGGACTCTTGGGTGTCACCCGACGCCAGAATGAGCGGCCAGGTCCGCGCTGTTTGGAGGGGGTCACGCGGGAACCGCGCTCCTCCGCGGGACGCTGGGTCCGAGGTGAGCGCCGCGCACACTGCAGGCCTGGAAAAGCCGCGCTGCTGCGCTGTCGGAGGCAGAGCCGGCCTGGACCCCGGAAGGAGCGCTCTCCACCTGTGGCTTTCAACGGGCTCAAAATCCCAGATAGAAGAATCGAGGGAAACGAGGCCCAAGACAGATTCCCACTTACTTGGGCATATCAAACGAAGTTTCCTTTTTGAATTTTTAATGTTAGCCCTTGGGCACAAGCTAGTCACTTAAAAGCCTCTTTTGATGGTTAAGTGCTTTAAGTTCCCTGTATGAAAAGAACAAAAATAGTGATTCAGCCTTCTAGCCCCCCAAATTAATAACCTGCATTCACAATGAACGGGTGACTCATGACAATCGGAGACAACGAGTTTGTTGGGTGCCTGTGTGTTTGCTTTTTTCAAAATCTTCAAACTAAACTGAGCAACTACCAAAAAAAAAGGCTATACTCTCCTCTCCTCTCCCACCTTGAGCCTCTGCTCCTCGCTCTTCAAAATCACATTAGTTTTTGTTGCCGTAACTACTAAATATTTATGGACTCCATAAACTGCCTTTCTACCGAAGAATTTCGTTTCCAGAATATCTTAAACCTCTGGCTTTATTTGTGTTCTGTGGGTGGCTTTTGAAGTGCCTGGAGGTTTTCAGAAGACAAAAACTAAACTTCCTGGTGATTAGTTAAGGCCGAGAACATGGTGTCAACACTCAAAATAGAAACTGGCGGGGAATTTTGTGAATAGGTTGGGAAAATGGACAATTATCTGGAGCCTGGTAGAGCAAGCACCTTCACCATCATGCTTTACAAATGTGGGAAGGAAGAGTGCGCCTCCCCTACCCCTAGCACTTTCACCTTCCGGTAAGAGTGCGCGTCCCCTACCCCTAGCACTTTCACCTCTGGTTCCCAGGGCCCTGCCAAGTGGCTGGCAGTCAAGGAGGCTTTTCCCCTCCTTAATGCCTTTTGGATCAAGCCTTGAAGCCAGGTTGAGAAATGACTAAAATGTTCAAGTAAGAAGATTTGTCAAAGTTGCAAAAGAAACAGAGACCCCAGATAGCTTTTCTTGCAGCCTGCATGGACAACCGGAAAGCCAAGAGCATGGGGTTGGTTGTTTTTGAGGCTCCAGAACATCTCTCAGCTGCCCTTGAACACATCCCTTTCAGAGAAGGAGAACCTCATTGACAAGCCAAAAGAAAGAAGACCATGCTACTTCTAAATATATTGCACCTCACTGGGAACACGCTTTTATCAAATACTAGGCACTGATCTAAGCCATTTACAAACAGTCCCTCATTTAAATCATCCACCTGCCAGCAGACCCTCTGAGCTAAGACCTGCCATTACCCTGGTTTTGCAACCAAGATGCTGCTATTATCTCCATGTGGTAGATAAGGAGACTTAGTGTGAGAAGGGCAAGCACCTGTGCCCAAGGGCATGCAGATAGTAAGTGGCAGAGCCAGGGTTTGAACCCCTAATCTGCAGTTAAGGCTGGGCAAGGCTGCCTTTCTGAAAATGATGTCTACCTCTGCATACTGAAATATTTTTCAGTTTAGAAAAGAAAGGAGTATCAGCCCTTCCCACACTCAGGGAAGGGCATACTCTGGGATCTCAGAAAGCAAGAGTATTTACACTTTTGATATTTACCCTTAAAAGTATTTACATTTGCTTCTTCACTCAGTTATTCCCAGCACCATCATCATCATTGCTAATCATCAGTCCTGAGTCTTCACTTAGTCAAACCAGATGCTGGTGATTAACGGGGTGAAGACGGTGAAGTCAAAGGCAATATGCTTTCTAACCCAGGTGGTAGCAGGGACACTCCTTCAGGACAGTATTCATCCCAGGTTCTGCTTTTGGGTCTTGAGACACTCAATCTGCTTGTCTTCATCTGGATTCAGAAAATACAGCCCCATAGGCACAGACATCCATCCCTACTGGGGAGAGGATTGGAGTCAAGGGCCAACTAGGAACCAATCAGGAAGAAACGATGTCTCAACAGGTCCATTGCCCAGGTGAGCCTTGGTGGCAGAGGTCGAATTGAGCCGCCTCACTGCCAGAGGCCACAGGGACCCTACTCCTGAGGGGCTCTCTGCAGGCTGGCTGTCCAGCAATACCCAGATCCCAGCCACCGTCCCTCTCATCCTCCTCCAGCAATAGGGATTGGACCCTGTCCTTTCCCTCTTTCAAAACCCTTCCCTGGCTTCTCTGCAGTGAGGTTGAAATCCAGACTTCTTAAGAGGACCACAGCTCTTGGGCCTCCTTTCAGTACCACCCTCTGCTCCCTCCACTCCAGCCACACTGGCCTTCTTCCAGTTCTGTGAACACCCTGAGCTTCTTCCTGCCCTGGGGGCTTAGCCCAAGCTGCCCCCACCCTTCACCTGGCTGACTCCCACTAATTTTTCAGGTTTTAGCTGCAATGACATTTCCTTTGGTCTTTTTTCCTGACCTGTATTTCCCTCCTGCTCCTCTTCTTTAGAGAACATATTACACTTTGGAGTGGTTTATTTTTTATTCCATACTGGAATCCCCCACCAGCGCACAACCTCCAGGAGGGCAGGGTCTGTACCTGTGTCCAGCACCTAGCACGGTGCTGGTTTACAGCAGCTGCTGGATCAGTATTTATTAATCAATGAACTTCCACCATGACCTATCATGACCCTGAAACTGCTGTACCTCAGATGCATGAGACTGCACCCACTCTCTCTTCCCAATTCTTTTCCACCCTAGTCTTGCTCCCGTTGTTTCCTAAACTTCTGCTCCTCCCACATCCAAGGACCTTCTGCTCCAACTGCTCATTTCTCACGAGTCATCTCTCTTCAGCCTCCACCCTGCCTAACCCTGAGCCTCATGGTCATCCCCCGACTGCTCTCTTACCAGCACCCCCAGTGCCCTCATACCCTGGTCTCCCGCCACCACACCTTCCTGGTTGAAACCCCAACCGTACACCAGCCTCCTCTCTTCCTACACAAGCCCTTTGTGCTGCCAAGGAAATTCACAGAACCATGCAGACCCAAACCACAAAAATACAGTCTCCACCCACACTTGGGCCTTACTACCTTGAGCCCATTAATGCCTAGTGTTCCATTATTGGAATGCTAAGCTTGTGGGAGTTATTTACGTCCTACTGCTCAAGGTCATGGCCAAGGTCTGATTTTTGACACACAAAAATTGCAACCTCCAGCATAAACGGGTTAAACATTCTCTGAAAAACAAACAGGATGGTACATGAAATAAGAAAGAAGGAAAGATCACCAATAATTCCAACCGCAGAGGTAATCACTGTTGGCATTTTATTGTTTTTCTTCCAGTTTTTCTTTTTCCAAAAAAGGGGTTTAAGCTGGCCTGCAAACTCAAATGGCTTTTACATAGTTGAGATTAAGGCAAATACACAAGATTGTATCCTGATTTTTTCAGCTACATTCTAACACAAGTATCTTCCCTTGTGATAATGTGGTTTTTATAAATATAAGTTTTTAATAACTGATATTCCATTATGTGATACATCATGATTTATTATTTTAAACCATTTCTCTATTGTCTTATTTTCAACTTGGGAGTATTCTACAAAATTCTTTGACAAGATCTGTATGTGGCCAGACTCAGTGGCTCACACCTGTAATCCCAGCACTTTGGGAGGCTGAGGCAGGCAGATCACCTGAGGTCAGGAGCTTGAGACCAGCCTAACCAACATAGTGAAACCCTGTCTCTACTAAAAATACAAAAATTAGCTGGGCATAGTGGCAGGAGCCTGTAGTCCCAGCTACTTGGGAGGCTGAGGCAGAAGAATCACCTGAACCCTGGAGGTGGAGGTTGCAGTGAGTCAAGATCATGCCACTGCACTCCAGCCTGGGTGACAGAGTGAGACTCCGTATCAAAAAAAAAAAAAAAAAAAAAAAAGGTGTCTGTACGCATAATGTTTCTGCATTTATTTTGCCTATATTTAATTTATTTCCTTAGGAGACGTTCAGAGAGGAATCCCTGAGCTGATGACTATGAACGAGCTGAAGGCTCTGAGTCTCAGGGTGGGAAGGCGACTAAGGTTCTAAGGCCTGAAATACGCCACATTATTTCCTTTGTTCCTGCACAGCTCACTTTGCCATTGCCCACAGTAAAGGTAGCCCTAACTGCTCTCACACACTGTGTGTTCCCGGTCTGCACCATGTTCTGCGCCGAACAGATGGTTTTGCATTCTTCTTTGGAGAACATTAATGACGGGTATGAACTCTCTCAATGCCCCATATCCACCCCCAGACCAGTAACATTGATCTTTGATCCTAGACATGAGACAGTATCTCCCTGCCGCTTAGATCTTTCTTAGGGAAGACTGGCTTGCACCCACTTCCTCCAAGAGCACCACCCACAAAGATGGATCTTTCCAATCTGCAAATATTATCATGACATCCATTGTTCATTTAGTACCTATAATATATAAGACATAGGGCCGGGCGCAGTGGCTCACGCCTGTAATCCCAGCACCTTGGGAGGCCGAGGCAGGTGGATCACCTGAGGTCAGGAGTTTAAGACCAGCCTGGTCAACATAGTGAAACACGGTCTCTACTAAATATACAAAAATTAGCCAAGCGTGGTGGCGGGCACCTGTAATCCCAGCTACTCGCGAGGCTGAGGCAGGAGAATCACTTGAACCCGGGAGGCGGAGATTGCAGCCAGTCGAGATCGTGTCATTGCACTCCAGCCTGGGCAATAAGAGTGAAACTTCGTCTCAAAAAAAAAATTACATTATTTGCTTTCACAGATTCCCATTTGAATGTCCGTGAGGGAATTCTATGAAGGTGAGAACTTTTGTGGAATGTGCCCAAAGGTCGCAGTGAGACTAAGTATCCCACCCCATACGTGACTCCAAAGCTCTTGACTTCGGCGTGGCATTTCTAGGCATTTCCTGTGTTTTAGGCTTCGTTGCTCCAGATTTGTCTTGGAAAAGGGGGTACATCATAGTCCCATTTTTCACATGAATTTGCAAATATGGTCTGAGGATTATAGATTGTTACGCACATCATTTAGTGTTGACGCTTTGTTCTAATTCTATGAAATTCTGTTAACATTTAGACAGGCATTGAGGGCCTGTTTGCTCTCTTTTATTTTTCCTACTTTCTTACCTGTCATTTATGTTGTATCATCTGTCACCACAGCACCCAGGCAGGTACATTTTTTGTGTACACAATCAGGCAGCAGTATGCGTTTTGTCTCTAACCAGCAATTAACTATCTTCAGGACAACTCCAACAGCCTTGAGGTTCTCCATTTATTATCACGCCTTTATTTCACTGGTTTTGAATGTTTTCTCACAAATTGTTAAAGCTTTTTTTTTTCTTTTTGAGACAGTCTTACTCCGTCACCCAGGTTGGAGTGCAGTGGCACGGTCTTAGCTCACTGCAACCTCCACCTCCCTGGTTCAAGTGATTCTCCTGCCTCAGCCTTCTGAGTAGCTGGGATTCCAGGGGCACGCCAACACACCCGGCTAATTTTTGTATTTTTAATAGAGACGGGGTTTCACCATGTTGGCCAGGCTGGTCTCAAACTCCTGACCTCAGGTGATCCACCTGCCTCAGACTCCCAAAGTGCTGGTATTACAGGTGTGAGCCACCACGTCCAGCCTGTTACAGAATTTTTTGTAAAATAGGTGGCAGATTAAAAAAACAAGTGGGGCCAGGCATGGTGGCTCATGCCTGTAATCCTGGCTCTTTGGGAGGCCGAGGTGGGCAGATCACCTGAGGTCAGGAGTTTGAGAACAGCCTGGCCAACATGGTGAAACCCCATCTCTAGTAAAGACACAAAAATTAGCCAGACATGGTGGCTCGAAGCCTGTAGTCCCAGCTACTAGGGAGGCTGAGGCAGGAGAATTCCTTGAACCCAGGAGACAGAGGTTGCATTGAGCCGAGATCATGCCACTGCACTCCAGCCTGGGCGACAGAGTGACTCTGTTTCCAAAAAAAAAAAAAAAATCAAAATCAAGCAGACTTAGGTCAGAACAAGTTTAAGGCATTCTATATTTTCCCTTTTGGAACGTTTCTCCTAATTTAAATACTATACATCTGATCTGGCCAGTTTACTGATCTGTCGGAAGGTACCTCAGGTTTAGTGAACATTAAACAGCTCTGACTTAGTGTTGGCTGAGACTGGGAGGTTATATTTCTATTAAAAATTTATCATGGCTGATAAATTTCATAAAATTGCATTGTTTTACAGTTGGGTAAATCTTGGTAGCTGTTGTTCTTGTTTGTGTGCAGGGAAGGATTGGTTTGGTTTTTGCTTTCTGAGTGTGTCTGAACTAAAGGACACACATCTTAAGTGTGTGGCTTGAACTTTTACATACAATTACTCCCCTACCACCATCATCCACATCATGATCTAGATCATTTCCAGCACCCGGGAAGCCTTCTTGGGTGCTTTTTCAATTCATGACAACCCCAGGTTCACCACTATTCCAACCTCTATTATCATAGACCAATTTTGCCCGTTGTTAAACCTGATAGACAGGCATAAGTAGACTGACACAGTGTGTCTTTTTGGTGTCTGACTTCTGTGAGCCAACATTATGTCTATGAGATTCAACCATGTTTTGAATATTTATCACTGTGTAGTATTCCCTTGTACGGATATACCAATTTACCTTGGGCACCATCTTGGGCGTTTGAGTTGATTCCAGGTTTGTGCTATTATGATAAATCTGCTATGAACATTCTTAAAGATGTTTTTGGTAGGCACAAGCACTCAGTTTTCTGGAATATTACCCAGGTGTGGAATTATAAGTCAGGGTAGATGTATGCTTAGCTTTGGTAAGTATTGCCAAACATTTTTCTGGGGGTGATTGAACTAGTTTACATTACTACCATTCATGTAGAAGTTTCACATCCTCCACATCCTTGCATATGCGATGTTGTCATTCTTTTTAAGTGTAGTCATTTCAGTGGGTGCTGTAGTGATGTCTTATTGTGGTTTTAATCTTCATTTCTCTGATAACTAATGAAGAGTATCTTTCCATTGGCTACTTTGATATCCTCTTTTGTGAAGTGCCTATTTGCCTTTTGCTATTTCATTGGGCTATTTTTTTCTTTTAGATAGATAGATGATATAGATAGATGATAGAAAGATAGATAATTGGATAGATACATAGATAGATAGATAGATAGATAGATAGATGATAGAGATAGATGATAGAAAGATAGATAACTGGATGGATAGATAGATAGATAGATAGATAGATAGATAGATAGATAGATAGATAGGACTTTTTTTTTTTTTTGGAAATGGAGTTTTGCTCTTTGTCCAGGCTGGAGTGAAGTGGCATGATCTTGGCTCACTGTAACCTCCGCCCCCCAGGTTCAAGTGATTCTCCTGCCTCAGCCTCCCAAGTAGCTGGGATTATAGGCGCCCACCACACCACACCCAGCTAATTTTTTGTATTTTTAGTATAGACGGGGTTTCGCCATTTGGCCAGGCTGGTCTCGAACTCCTGACTTCACGTTATCCACCCGCTTCAGCTTCCCAAAGTGATAGGTGATAGGATTACAGGTGTGAGCCACCGCACCCGGCCAGAGAGAACTCTATATATTCCAGATTTCATTCCTTTATTGGAAATGTATCTATATTTGTATATATTTATGTATTTAAGTCTGTGTGTATATATGTGTGTGCATGTGTAGATACATACATACATGGAGGGAGGGAGGGAGACAGAGAGAATGCGCAAATACCTTCTCCCAGACTGTGGCCTGCCTCTCCGGCATCGGCCTCCTTTGTTCCTGCACAAGCCCTTCTGTGCTGCCCAGGAAATTCACAGAGCCATGCACAAAAATGTAGGGTCTCCAGCCTCACTTGGGCCTTAAAACATTTAATCATTCTCTTAAAAAACAAACGGGATGGTACATAAAAAGAAAGAAGGAAAGATCGAGAATTCCAACCACAGAAGAATCACTATTGCCATTTTATTGTTTTTCCTTCCAGCTTTTCTTTTACAGAAAAGGCATTCGAGGTGACCTGCAAACTCAAATGTTTTCTACATAGTTGAGATTAAGACAAATACATAATTTTGTGTCTTGATTTTTGCAAGTATGTTGTAACACAAGTATCTTCCCATGTGATAAAGTTTTTATATAAAGTTTTAATAACTGGCTAATACTCCATTATGTGGGTACATCATAATTTATGTTTTATAATTTCTCTATTGCCTTCTTTTCAGTTTGAGGGTATTATACGAAATTATTTGACAAATATCGGCCGGGCACGGTGGCTCACGCCTGAAATCCCAGCACTTTGGGAGGCCGAGGCGGGCGGATCACGAGGTCAGGAGATCGAGACCATCCTGGCTAACACGGTGTTAGCTCTCTACTAAAAATACAAAAAATTAGCCGGACGTGCCTGTAGTCCCAGCTACTCTGGAGGCTGAGGCAGGAGAACAGCGTGAACCCGGGAGGCAGAGCTTGGAGTGAGCCGAGGTGGTGCCACTGCACTCCAGCCTGGGCGACAGAACGAGACTCTGTCTCAAAAAAAAAAAAAAAAAAAAATTTATTTGACAAATATCTGTGCATGTAATTTGTCTGCGTTTATTTTGCCTGTATTTATTTCCTTAGGGGGCAGAGAGGAATTCCTGAGCAGATGCTACGAATGGGCTGAAGCATCTGACAGTCCTAGCGGGGGAGGCTTCTAAGGTTCTAGGGCCTGAATGACACCACATTCTTTCCTGTGTCCCTGCACAGCTCCCTGTGCTATTCCCCACAGCAAAACTAGCCCTAACTGCTGTCATTCACTGTGTGTTCCTGGTCCCCTCCGTGTCCTCCTTTGGATGGTTTGTGCTTCCTTCTACAGGAAACATTCAAGTTACCAGGTATAAGTTCACGAATAAGCTGACCCCAAAATGGGGAGAGTTTCCTGGATTATCTAAGTGGGCCCAAGGTAATCATTAGGGTGTTTCAGAGTGGAAGAGGGAGGCAGATGAGGACCAGAGAGAAGGTTGTGTGAAGAGGGCTTGGCTCAGCACTGCCGGCTCCGAGGGTGCAGGAGCCACAGGCCAAGGAATGAGGACAGCTTCTAAAAGCTCAAAAAGGCAAGTGAATGGATTCTTGCACCTCTAGAAGGAATGTGACCCTGCAGACACCTTTATTTTAGCCCAGTGAGACCACTATCAGGCTTCTGGCCTCTACAACTGTGGGGTAATTAATCTGTGTTGTCATAAGCCACTAAGTTTGTGGTAATTTGTTATCACAGCAGTAAGAAACTAATGCTGAATCTATTTTCAATGTCCCTAGTTGTATTGCTGGTAACCCCATTTTCCAATTCCTACTCACCAGCACAGTCTATATAGCAGAGGTGTCTAATGGTAGACACACCTGGGCTGAAACCTGGCCAAATATAATAATATTTTAAATGGGGGCTGTCATTCACACTGCTCTAATGGGAGTTAGACTGACTGTAAGCTAAGGCTCTTCTAGGAACCCCCCCGCTTGTTTATTTTTATTTTTTGACACATGCTAAACGCTGACAGTCTGAGATTGGAGTCTTGGGCAGCCATTTAAATGCCTATGGGCAATGTCCATCACCCTATCTTCTGGTAACTCAAAAACATTTTCAGTTTTAACTTGTTCAAATTTTACAGGATTTATTATTAATTCTTCTGTCTTAAAAAAAAAGGTGTGCTATGCTATCTAAAAGTCATAGTTTTGTTGGTTTCTAACATTAACAATGTTATTTTCCATGAAACTGCACTTTCCTGCTTAACGCTTACTCTTTCTGACACTTACTACTTTCTTATTCAAAGGCCGTGTCAGCTTCCTGGCCTGTAGGTGAATCTGAAAGATTATTTTGAAACAGTGCACATAATGATGCTCATTTGATGTTTGTATGAAACAATATTTTAGACAAGAGAAAGACGAACTTTGATGATGGTTATAAATAAAAAGTCCAGACCACTGCTTTTCTTTTGGGCAGAGAGATAAAACAAGCATGTGTCTGATTTGCGTGCTGGCCCACATAGCTCCCTTTGCAAATGTGGCTTTAAACCAGCTAATCTTTTAAAAAGTCTTTACAGACTAATTTAGAAGCAAGGAGAACAAATGTGGGAGTATAAATGTGAGGCACTGAATAAGAGTGACAGTCTCTGCCAATGAACACACTGCTGTGTTTCTGCGTACCCAATGGCGTTCACGATTTTCATTTAGATGAAGCTACCTGGGGCTTGTTTCACCTCCCCAGCACGATGTGCTACGTGACTGGAATTCAGATTTGGAAGGTTCGATCCGCACTGGAGCCTACAGATCGTGCTCTTCAGCTTCATTGTCTGAAGGACGGGAGAGTGACTGGCCCAAGGTTACCCACAAATGGCTAAGCTTGCCTCACACCTGCACCCAAAAGACGGCATATATAGCTCCTGCCACCTCCTCTCCCAACTGATTCTCCCATTTCTCCTCTGATTCTGCCGCTTCTCGAGTCTCTGCTATTTTGCTAGTTGCCAGCACAATTTTGACAGACAATTTTACCTTCTTAGTAGAACAAATGAGCAACATTCTTATTAATTTGATAGGAAAGCAACATCTTATTTGTCTGACATGGATTGTACATGGAGAAAGGGAATGTAGGGGTTTTTAAATTATAAAGATATTACGATAGGTCAACATGTGGGGAGTTCCTTCATTGTGGCTGACTTATGAACAAAATTACGTTCAGAAGCAGTTGTTTGGTTCCCAAAACACATCCTCCTGTGAAAACTGCTTCGGCAGCTCTTCCTTATCTCTGTCAGGGAAATGCTCTGACATTAAGGCAAAAGAACTCAGCGAATGTTTCTATAGCAAATGGTAACACTAAAAATAGTGTCTGGAGTGAAAGTAAGACGTGGAATAATTTATTCACTGTTTCCATGGAAAAATAGGGAAGTGGGAATAGATGTAGCCACTGTCTGGCTGTGCCTGTGAGGCCTTAGGCAGATTGGGAGACTTGCTGAAAAGAAGTGGGCTGGCATGCGCTGACATCACTTTCTAAACAACTGTTAATCATGTTACCACCGTCTCCATTATCTCCTCCCATTCTGAATGTCTAGGACTCTGTGGTTTGCTTCTTCTATGGATATGTGAAAGTGTTCTTTGACTGTGTTTTTGTATCCAGTTGCCTATTGCCAGATCAGTGTTAATTCTATACAAAATCACCCAGGAGTGGTGACCCTATGTGACATTGTGATACAGGTGAAGCTTGTTTGTGGTGCACTTGGAGTTCTCTTGCAGCTC
This sequence comes from Theropithecus gelada, assembly GCF_003255815.1. NCBI lineage: Eukaryota > Metazoa > Chordata > Mammalia > Primates > Cercopithecidae > Theropithecus > Theropithecus gelada. The sequence continues at coordinate 17,947,452 of NC_037681.1, read as the reverse complement.
AAAGACCTATCCTGCAAATGCCTGGATCCGCCTTCTGCAGGCGAAGCCCTATTTTATTGCCCTCCTCCAGGCTTCATTCAAATATACCCGTCATAGAAACCTCGGCTAGTAAACCAACATGTTGGTAAACCAATTGCATAGCAGGCTTTGTCGGCCAACACATGTTCCTGCTTAATCCTCATAAAAGTCCTGTGAGATAAATGTTATCTCCATTCCAAGAAACAGGAAACTCAGAGGGAACTTGCCCAAAGTTTGAGTAACTAGTGAGTGGGGAAGCCAGAATTCAGAACCAACTGGGTTTGACCCCAAAGCACTCAGTATGAGGCCTAAGGCATAGGCACTCAGAAGTCGCCTCTCTTCCTCTCTATTGTGAAGAATTTGGGGACATTCTGATAAATGGATTTAGATAATCTGGTGGTTCTGAACTCAAATGCTTGGTAGAAACTTAAATGTATTTTCCTTCTAACCTACGGGGCATAACCATAAAACCAGCAAGCTGTGAGAGCTGCATATGGCGAAGCTGACTCCCATGCTTTTCTGGTATTGCCTGCGGCTTAGGGATGCTGCCCTCTTGCCTCCTGTGGCTTACCTTCCTTCTGTGGCCTGAGAACAGATTTAGCTAAACGAACCTATTCCTGCTTCCTCGTATACAAACGGGTGCTGGCTGGGAGAAGACCTGTGACTAATGTCATTAGCCAGCCTTTGTGAGCCTCTGGGAAGATGGCTCTGCAGTTCTTTCAGCTAAGCCATGATGTGAAAATAGCACATCCCAGTATTCAATGCTCTGCAGACAATTAAAGTTGTGGATTTTACATCAACACAAGTGACTTTATAGCTCAGTTTTTAAAACAAGAGATTTTTTAAAAGTTTATTCTGAACTTCTAACCTTGGGTACAATGATGTATGAAGGACTAGTTTTAACAACTAGAAAACTGGGGGGAAAAATGAAACAGTTATGTTCATTTAACTGCTAGCAGCACAGGACTATGAGCCCTGAGAAGGAAACAAATTAAGCTGAATCCTAAGATCACCTTGGCTTCCTGCCTGAAGGTGATTTCTGGACTGCGTGGGCAAACAGAAAGAACTTAGTGTCTGGCAGCCTCACTGAGTTAAGAAAATTGAGATCAGAATTGAGGGAGGCTGAAGAAGCTGGAATTTGCAGGGCAGAATTCTGGAAAGGAAAAAGCCAGGGGAAAAGAACTCCAGAGGTCTAGTCTCTGCTGACAATGAGGCTGCAATGCACAGAGTGAAACTCCACAAGGCGGGGCAAAGGATGAACAGGGACCTGTAGTTTGAACAGTTCCCAGTGCTTACTACAGATGGGGGTTTATTCAAACATTGACCAGCTTGTGAGCCCCAACAGGGAGTCCCTGGGGATCACACAGCTCCTTCGGTGAAGACAAACCTTAGTAGTGGGATTTTCTCTGGATGAATCATCCTCTAGACCTACCTGAGCAAAGTGTAAGAGCTTAAACTGTGTCCCCTCAAAACTCCTATGTTGAAGACCTAACCTCCAGTACCTCAGAATGTGCCCTAATTTGGAAGAGGGTCATTACCGATGTTATTAGTTAAGATAAGCCCGTACTGTTTTGGGCGGGGCCCCTAATGCAATGAGACTGATGTCCTTATAAAAAGGGGAAATTTGACTGGGCGTGGTGGCTCACGCCTGTAATCCTAACACTTTGGAAAGTCAACATGGACAGATCATCTGAGGTCAAGACTTCGAGACCAGACTGGCCAATATGGTGAAACCCGGTCTCTACTAAAAATACAAAAATTAGCCGGGCGTGGTGGCGGGCACCTGTAATCCCAGCTACTTCAGAGGCTGGGGCAGGAGAATCACTTGAACCAGGGAGGCAGAGGTTGCAGTGAGCTGAGACCATGCCACTGCACTCCAGCCTGGGTAACAAGAGTGAAACTCTGCCTTTAAAAAAAAAAAAAAAAAAAAAGGGTTGGGGGATTTGAACACAGACACACCAGGAAAAAAGCCATATGAGCATGAAGGCAGAGAGCAGGATCATGTGTCTAGAAGTCAAGAAACACCAAAGACTGCCCGGAAGCCCCAGAAGCCAAAGGACAGGCCTGGAACAGATTCTCCCTCACATCCCTCAGAAAAGACCCACCCTGGGATCACCTTGACCTAGGATTTCCAGCACTGTGAGACAACACATTTCCGTTGTTCAAGCCACTCGGTTTGTGGCACTTTGTTATGAGAACCCTAGCAAACTAATATACAAAACTCGAAAAGCAGATGGCGGGCATGGGCAGTGGGGGAATGCCGGGGAAGCCACATTCTATGAGACCCTGTGTCCTCAGCCAGACCAGTTTGCACTCACATTGCCACAACGAGATTCTAAATGTCAAAAAGCCGAAGGTCCACTTGATGACTCCGTGTTCAATAGAAACTTCAGGGCCAGGCGCAATGGCTCATGCCTGTAATCCCAGCAACTTTGGGAGGCCAAGGCGGGCAGATCACTTGAGATCAGGAGTTCGAGACCAGCCTGTTCAACATGGCGAAACCTCACGTCTACTAAAAAGTGCAAAAAAATTAGCCAAGTGTGGTGGTGGGCGCCTATAATCCCAGCTACTTGGGAGACTGAGGCAGGAGAATCACTTGAACTCAGGAGTCAGAGGTTGCAGTGAGCCGAGATCATGCCACTTGACTCCAGCCTGGGTGACAAGAGCGAGACTCCGACTCCAAAAAAAAAAAAAAAAAAAGAAGAAATTTCAGGTGATCAAGTCTGTCTAGATAAGACCCCTGTGAAAGACTGGCAGAGGAGATGTTGGACTTTTTCACAGAGTTCTTTAAAGATCTTGTAGACAGACTTCAAGTGTTTGGAGACATTGTGTCTTCCTTGGGAGTGGTGTCATAACCAGATCTTTAACCACTGGTTAAACTGGTGAACTGGGGACCTACAGCACCAACTGAACTGGCAGACTCCAAACAGGCAAACCAGGTGTATTTTCCATCCAGTGGGCTCAAATGTTCAATTTGGACTGGAAAAATCTGGGCATTCTCCCACAACAGTGTATCTCTCCGTGAACTGCTGGACAGAGAGCAGTTTAAAGCATTAAAAACCAAACCAGACATATCGTTCTTAGCCTATTCAGGAAAAGGTATTCAATGATCAGTCCATTTTTAAAGGTTTGAAAAGCTGCAAATCCAAGACTACAGTTTCATTCTACAGTTAAATTGGTGTGGGATCTTTTTAATTCTTATTTTTGCAGACAGTTGTGCTGTACGTAACAGCTGTGTCAAAATAACTGATTCACTGCCCTCCTATCTCCAAGTTTTAATTTTTAATTAATGTGTGGTTTTGAATTTTTTGGTTAATTTCCTTCCTCACATGACCTCTCTTATCTTTTATAGTATCTAAATCTACATACCTTAAGAGAACCTGACAAAAAAGAAAAGTAATAGGAAGGAAAAAGTCTGGGCGGTGAAATGATTGGTTTTACCCTTCATACTCTGAAACTCACTGCAAAACCTCACGAGAAGAATAGCTAGCCCAGCCTTGCCATTATTTCTCAAAATGAGGCTTGTTAAAAAGAGTAGACCACTAACAACTCCACGCCCCTTGAAAGATTAAAATCACTGCCCGAGTCATTTTAGTGCTGAAGTGACCAGCAGCACGAGCATTCTCAGACAGGCTGTTCTTGTGTGACAACCAAGGTATGACCTCCAGTGGGACAAGCAGGGAAATAGACTGTGCTTTCCTTCCTATCATTTTTTTTTTTTTTTTTTGACTTAAGGTTGCTGCAGAAACACGGGTGGGTTTGGAGAGACAAGTATTCAAAAATCTTCCACAATTCTTCCCCAAAGAAAAGTAGGGGCAGATGCCTACTGCCATAGGGTCTCCACGGGATGGGCAGGGGAGTGTCATCAACAAAACCAGGGAGTGGAAGGGGGCGCTGCCTAAACTGGGAAGGGTACCATAAACCTCAATGGTGTTAGTATTGGTGGAAAGAAGCCTGGTTCTGGACTTGATTCAGCCCTGAGGTGATTGTCTACCTGTGGCAATTTTCAGAAACTTCGTTAACTTCAATTTTCCTATCGGTAAAATGAAAAGATTAACCTGTTTAGAATGTATCTGATTTCAAATTCCAACATTCAGTAGTTCTGGCAGAAGATAAAGAGGTTAGATTTCATTCTTTCTTGGTAGATGAGAGATTGACAATGAACAATGTTTTGAAAGTTATAAATTACATATAGTGTTATTTGGCATTGCCATTGAATTTTCAGCTGCATTTGTGTTAAAATAACAGCCCCCTTTACTGTGCATTTACAATGTGCCATACACAGTATCAAGCATGTTATAACTGTATTGTCTCATTTTATTCCTTATTCACTGGCACTGACATCTGAAGAATCAAAGCTTAACAAAGGCATGTAAGTGTAACAGGCAGGAAGCAAATTTAGGTCTTTCTGGTTACAAAGTCAATGCTTTCGACCACCAGCCTCCTCCACATGACTCAGTTGTTTCTGTTTTAAATCAAAGGGGGTTTATTTTCATAATAAACTCAACTTCTGTTTTCTTTTTTTAAATTTTTATTATTATACTTTAAGTTCTAGGGTACATGTGCATAACGTGCAGGTTTGTTACATATGTATACTTGTGCCATGTTTGTGTGCTGCACCCATCAACTCATCAGCACCCATCAACTCGTCATTTACATCAGGTATAACTCCCAGTGCAATCTCTCCCCCCTCCCCCGTCACCATAATAGGCCCCAGTGTGTGATGTTCCCCTTCCCGAGTCCAAGTGATCTCATTGTTCAGTTCCCACCTATGAGTGAGAACATGTGGTATTTGGCTTTCTGTTCTAGCGATAGTTTGCTGAAAATGATGGTTTCCGGCTGCATCCATGTCCCTACAAAGGACACAAACTCATCCTTTTTTATGGCTGCATAGTATTCCATGGTGTATATGTGCCACATTTTCTTAATCCAGTCTGTCACTGATGGACATTTGGGTTGATTCCAAGTCTTTGCTATTG